>NW_018404747.1:23503-75901 GCF_002113885.1 Mizuhopecten yessoensis | reverse complement strand
GCAGGGGTGGGGAATCGTGCAGGGGTAAGGAATCTTGCATGGGTGGGGAATCGTGTAAGGTTGAGGAATCGCGCAGGGGTGGGGAATCGTGCAGGGGTGAGGAATCGTGCAAGGGTGGGGAACCGTGCAGGGTTGAGGAATCGCGCAGGGTTGGGAATCATGCAGGGACGAGGAATCGTGCAGGGGTGGGGAATCTTGCAGGGGTGGTGAATCGTGCAGAGGTGAGGAATCGTGCAGGGGTGGGGAATCGTGCAGTGGTGATGAATCTTGCAGGGATGGGGAATCGTGCAGGGTTGAGGAATCGTGCAGGGGTGGGGAATCGTGCAGGGGTGAGGAATCGTGCAGGGGTGGGGAATTGTTCAGGGGTGGGAATCGTGCTGTGACCGCGGCAAGTTTAGCACGATTTGTCGACCGGATGGGAAATCGTGCTAGGTGTTGGGTAATCGTTGTGTAACAATTGCTGTATTCGTAATCGTTCTATACTAGTGCCGATGTGTATACTCTGTTCAGTATCAGTAAATCAGTAAAGGCACCAGGCGTCCATTGCTTCATCATATAATTATGAGCTTGCATGAAATGTTTTTACCATCAAACCATGCACGTGCAATGCTGTTCCAAAAAATCGAGTCATGTAATTGGTTTTCGGTAGTTGAGCGAGGGTGCACGCATGTATGACGTAAGTCGTAATACACTATCTCGTAATAAAGATCGTCGTAGGGTTAAAACTCCGTGTAACTAACTATAAGGGTGAAGAACCACGCTCAGACAGCGGGCAAGATGAATGTTCTCTGAAATCAATCCACTATGATGCATATACAATCTTTCGAAATATATCCCTATTCAACTGACAATCTCGTCTCCAGGTTTTGGGAAAGAATAGGCCTGTGTTATCCCCCTGTATGCCGTAAAAAAGGCGTCTAATGAAGACCCAATGCAACCTCGGGGGCTTTCTTCTAAGGAATCGTTGACGAAACCATAATATATCTGCTACCCTCCATTTGCAACATTTAGGAGCTAAAAAGTTTCACTCTACTTCCTTACAACTTGTTGCTTTCTACTGCCTCGCTTGGCAAGACCTCGCTTCCGGCCTTACTGTTGAGAATTCGCCCAAGTAGGGTAGGCAATGAGTTTTGTCCCCAGCTGGGACATACTAAAGTCCTTAAAATATCAACTGCAATTTTATGCTAAACATTCAGCATTTAGGGTAATGGAAACAACTGGTTCACCCGTTGAATACTGTGCCGGCTGCCTTCGGCGTAGTATTTCAGTGAGATAGCACTTTAAATTCGACATTAGACCCGAGCTATCGCAAACATATCGTCTCCAGCACATATACACACATACACACATGCACGCATACACAACACACATGGAGGCACGTCCTTAAGTGAACTAGGTTGTTGATACAGGACGCTATACAAAATGAAATCATACCCTGGCGCACAGCATTAGAAATGATAAAGCGTGCAGCTTGCATAATGAAGACAATGACCATGCTGCATCGTGTAGGCGTATAAACACAGAGGCAGACACAAAATACATCACCTAGGCGATATTAAAAGCAAGTGAAATAATTAAACATGAAATTTTATTAAATTAAGAAACCAATTAACAAAAAACGGATTATTGTTGTGTCGTTATACGGATGAATATTCTTTTTATTTTAGCAATGTCTAGATATATATATTGACGATAGTCTTAATTAATCAAAGGACAAATTTGATGCACTCATTTAAATATGTTAGGCTGAGTTAGGAAGCCTCACACAGGTGATCTAAAAGCCTGGAACTATTGTTCGCTAGATAACGTTCTAGTAATTGGTAGTCGAATGAGATTAATTTTGTTGAATTCAGTCATGCGTGACGTCACGCTCATGGTCTACTTCAAAAAATGGAAAAAGCCGTACCCATTTGTAGTTCAAGTTGTCGTACAAGCTAAACATTACTTATTTTTGGTTGTAAAACAAAAAAAAAACGATGAGGATCTGTGGTAGCGTTTTTTCCATGCATAGTCCCTTGTTTGGCAGACCATATGTCACCCCCTCACGGTAGGACCGTCACATACGCTTACGCCGTTCACGAGATACGTCCCTTGCAGCCCCGGTCACCACAAAAACACTATGTTGACTTATCGCTGTGTTATCTTAGTATAACTTTAATTGCTAAAGTTCAAGCTCACTATACTTAATCTAAATACATGCAACCCACTAATAAATTATATTTTATGGTCTTTTTATATGACTGATGCTTAGGTTGAAAGTTACGGTAATCATATAATCTTTCATGGGGCTTGTTAAACATTAGAGTGTGATCACAATCCAAAGGTAAAACTGACGTGTATGATATCACAGAATCCTGATACCCAACTTTTAAATCACGTCAACTTATCTCGAGATATGTGAAGCTATCTGAACACTTACCACCGTAAAAGCGCTGGCGTCAAGTACATGCTGAGAGCGAGACTTTTTACTATACCAACAACCTAGAACTACATATACAGGTAGGATGTGAGGGAAAATACTGTTTACAAACACAAGTTGTTTCCGCTACATTCGCAGTATAATTATGAGGGATTCGTGATTTATTATGAGTTCGTACCACGTAGATTTTTCACCCTAGAATTAATTCCATTAATCATATTTGTTATCGTTTCTAACTTTTTGAATTCTCAAAGCACTCAGCGAAATCACCACTTAGACCGACACTGAACAATATCCTCGCGCGTGATTCAGCGCGTGATTCAGCACTCCAAACTATCATCGTATGGTCCAGCAAAACGTTTTATATATATATATTTATTACATACTTACTAATAAAAACGGGGTTTTTGTATATGCGATACGACACAATTGCTCTAACCCATATCAGCCCTCGCCGTATCACACCCCAAAATCCGTATCAGCCCCCGCCGTATCACACCCCAAAACCCGTATCAGCCCTCGCCGTATCACACCCCAAAACCCGTATCAGCCCGCAAAACCCATATCACACCCCTTTTGGAAAAAAATTCGTTTTTCAATATTTCAAAAATAAAAATAAATCATAAGATAGATTTTCTTATTAGTAAGTATGTAATAAACAGAACAAAACACGCCCTTTTCCATATCACACCCAGTATCAACCCTCGACCAATATCAGCCCTCGGGCCTTCGGCCCTTGGGCTGATATTGCAGTCTCGGGTTGATACTGGGTGTGATACGGAAAAAGGCATGTATAATTCTCTATTTATTACATACTTACTAATAAATACGGATTTTTTTGTATATGCGATACGACGCAAATGCTCTAACCCATATCAGCCCTCGCCGTATCGGCCCGCGAAACCCGTATCAGCCCTCGCCGTATCACACCCCAAAACCCGTATCAGCCCTCGCCGTATCACACCCCAAAGCTTTTATTAGTAAGTAAGTTATTAACACGGCCCTCGGGCTGATATTGCAGTTTCGGGTTGATACTGGGTTTGATATGGAAAAAGGCATGTATTATTATCTAGGTTTATTACATACTTACTAATAAATACGGGTTTTTTGTATATGCGATACGACACAATTGCTCTAACCCATATCAGCCCTCGCCGTATCACACCCCAAAACCCGTATCAGCCCCCGCCGTATCACACCCCAAAACCCGTATCNACCCATATCAGCCCGCAAAAACCCATATCACACCCTTTTTGGAAAAAAAATCGTTTTTCAATAGTTCAAAAGAAAAAAAGATCATAAGGTAGTAGTAACTTTTATTAGTAAGTATGTAATAAGACAATATATTTATTTGTGTTTAAAAAAAAAGTCAATTGTCTAAAATTACACAACAAAAATACTTCTCTTTCTGATTCATGTAAAGACTAATTTAATGATGTTTTTTTCTGAGGAATAAGGACTTTAAGAAGGTGAAAAGTATGTAATAAACAGAATAAACCATGCCTTTTTCCATATCACACCCAGTATCAACCCGCGACCAATATCAGCCCTCGGGCCTTCGGCCCTTGGGCTGATATTGCAGTCTCGGGTTGATACTGGGTGTGATATGGAAAAAGGCATGTATTATTCTTTATATAATATATATATATATATATATGATATTACTTCCGGTTCAGCTCGTGCAAGTTGTCAATACCTATAGTTTTTCAAAGCAGTCAAATTCGGAGACAAGATGGAAGATGGAATAAATCTTTCACTTTAACATTTGGTTCCCTGTTAGTACAGTAACTGTATCAAATGAACGGCAACTTTTAAGAGTTTCCTTAAAACGGTAGGTGTAGAATGATTAGGTACATGTACAACTGTGACGTCATGGAATCAGATGACGGCATTTCATTATGACGTCACACGTGAAAACTGGTCAAAACTTCGGTAACTGACACAAACTCAAGAACATTAGGATTGTTGTGCAAGCTTGCCCAAAACGTCATACATGCATGCATAACCGTACTTTTTCGGCAAATCCTGGTTCTGCCCCCCGGTAGAGTATCCGTATCCCACACACCTACCTATGATAGACTATTATATTAAACTCCTTCCACAGACATGTTCGGGTAACGTATCTTGTGAAAGATAAATGTATTTGCTGCCATTGTATATTATTTATAAGGAAGCGAACTTTTTTTATACAGTGTTATAACTTATGTCCATTTTTTTGTGTAATAGCAAATTAAAATATATGTTTCACCAAAAAACCTACTACCCATATGTGTTCTTCCTGTTGTAATGAAAAATCGTTACAAATACATAATTCACATTTCAAAATACTGTAGTCATGAAGCTTAAATAAATGCTCAGCTTAGAAATTACCAGACCAAGGTCCAGCTTGTTTTCTATGTGTATAAAGTCTATGGCAGACTGCCGTTTGCACCTCTATAGGCACCCGTATGTCGATCAAAGCCTCAGTAATTGTTATGAAATCAAGCGTCTATGACATGCTGATCAACGAAGCCATATAAACGTTTGTCAGTCACGCACCGGATGTGTACATCACCAATCGTGGAGCACTAATTTGTGAAGAAAAAAGCGGTAACGAATATTCACTAACTTGTTCTCGATAATTAAATCCACATTACAATGCTTCATCTGATGTCAGTCTGATTGAACTACTAATATTTACAACATGCACGTTTTTTTCAACAATTATTATCTACATATGTTTAACCCGTTACTGTGATGTATTGCCCTGTAAACAGTTATATGATCCCCAATGGTCTGAGAGAACACTCGGCGATAACTATGAAATTGTAGAATAATGTGTAAATGTTAATAACTGCATGTTAACCAGTTTTGCTTGGTGTATTATATGTCTCCAGCTGTGTCTTCCCGTAGGATATCTGTAATGTTTTTACTGGGATACAGATACTGTACTTCCTGCCTCCCGAGAATCACTACACCACTTGAAGAGCAGGACAAAAGTGTTTTAGGTAGCTAATATTTCTATTGAATATCAATCACAATCATACCGACCATATTTCATAACTTTGAACATGCAGGAAGACAGCGCTATGAGACTAGAACATGCACGGAGGCGTGTTGGCCCGGTTACATCTCTCTGTAGCCGTTTAGAAAGCGCCATGAGTAACTCGACAGGTCCATCTACCATTGCCATATACCCTACTGATCTCCAACGTGTGTTATAGGAAAGCGATTGTCTGCATTGGTGGCTGATGGGTTGAGTTATGAGGTAATCTTTCCTGAGTGAGGAGTGTAAGAGCCTACAGCTGACACAGTGTGAAGATTGTACTTAGCTTCCTCCCACATACTCAACAGGTGGCCGGCAAAACATGTACTTGTACACATCTTGTATCCGGTTTTTCTGTCGATAAATTGAACGTCCCTTCACATAGGGGATATATAAAGGATGACACGGACTTGCATTTCTGTCTCTTCTACCGCTCCAATTATACCCTCCCCTTTGTATTCATGGGCCTTCTCATTTCTCTTTTCTACCTTTCCTTCTATGTTCTCTCCCCTCTTCACTCTTCCTACTCCTTTACCTCTCTGGCGTCCTCCCATTCTCTTTCCTCAAACGCTATCTACAAATCTCCTCTCACTTCACCGCTTCTTCCACGCCCATTACCTAAATTAACATGTCCATGTCCTATGATTTGGCGAAAACATAATTGTTTTATCATTAGATTAGATAGCTTGGTGAACTCTCCAGAAAAATCTATCTGGGTGTAATATTGCAGGAGACTTCATGCAACTTCTTTTTGAAACACTCATGATGGAATTCAGACGTGAAACCTTCCCCTCTTACAGAAAACCCCCCAAAAGATAATAGGGAATTAAGGGCAAAATTGTCCGAGCAAGAGCAAATGGTTAGAAGCACGAAAAAAGCCTTATTTTTTTAACAGAAATTTCAATTCGCAAATAATTAAATAAATAGAGAAATATTATATGGAGGTCGTTAAGCAGGAGGATAGTCTTGACGATAAAGTCATACTTTGATATCAATGATATCAACATAGGTTGTCGCCAAGGAGACATGATCGCACCAGTTATATTTATCCTGTAAGATGATATACGATTTGAAATAAAAGTGTTTATGCTATTAATTGCCCAATAATACCTTCACACTGATGAAAGTTCTTTTATACTAGATGGCAAGGAGGAGTCTTTTAAAGAATCATAAGGAGAAATACACGCCTTTCCTGAATTATTTGGTAATAAAAGTAATGTTGATTGGTACTAAGAATTACAGAAGTAAAATCATGTTATCACCAAAAATATATCTTCGTTAAAGAGGAACGTTTTATTCTTCTTGGAGTTGAATTTCACATAGATCTGCGAAGAATCCCGAAATTAGATTTCGATAAAAGCTTGTTAAGGTAATAGGATTGTGTCACCATTTCTCAGTAGAATTTCTTCTAATTTTGTAGTTATATTGCGTTGAAGTAAAGAAAATTTTCTGCCACAAAAAAAATAAAGGTTGTCAGAATTTAAAGGATTTGAAATGAAAATTAATATAAAAAGGAGTGAGTTTTGAAAAAAAAATGAAAGACATAATTGTAGGCAAGATAATGTCAATAAAAATGATACTGACATAGATTAGTATTGCATTAATGTATATCAATTTAATAAATGCTGAAATTGTGTAAAATTAATTATCTATAAACGTTTAAAAGTTGACATTTTATAATAAAACCATGTACATATACTAATTGCATGTAAAGAGTTATCTTTCTTAAAAAAACTTCACAGTAGTGAAATAGGTAGCCGGGTTCCTGAAGTACAGAAAAATGGACACATGTGACTCATTGATAAAAAAAACCCACTGAATTAATGCCTGGATTGCTTTGAAATACATTAATATTGAGAGAACACACTGTTCTGTCTATAATAAACATGCAATATTTATCAGTTTAATATTAAGCATCAGAATATGCGGAAATTGTGATACTGTCTCCCTACATTGGATTTTCAACTGGGGATGCACTTCCTATTTCCGTTTATCAATACACTCCTATGACTTTAAGGTGAGGTCAATGCTGAATTCTTGGAAAAGAAGAACGCTTATACATATTGGTAGATAACACGCTATAAAGTCATTTCAATCTATCTCAGTTAAATCATCTGTTATATCTTTGCCAAGTCCAATTAAAAAAAATCTCCATTAACTTAAGAGTACCATATTTGAATTTCTTTGAACGAGTAAGATTGATGAATTAAAGATGTTGTTGTTAAAAGTTAGAATGGTTGAGGTCTTGAGATGGAACATCTGTTGTCATTTATAGAATCACTTAAACTATAGGCTGGATAAGAAGACGTGAACAAAGCAAGGGAAACGGCAGGAACTTACTAAAACCGATGTAAATACTTATCTTCTTGTTAACTGTATTGAAATTTCTTTCTGTCAAGATGGAAGTAAAACTGTGTGTTGTAAAGACGGTTAAGGCCAGTAATGGATCAAGGCCCACTTGTATGAAATATCTCAACTCTTGAGATTTCCTCAAGTCTAAGATTTCCCATAGACAATACATAGCTTGAGATTTTCCTTAACTTTGAGATGTTTTTATACAAGTGGGCCTAGATACTTAAGAGTAAGTAAGACCCTAGAGTAGGAACAGTCAAATTAAAATCTAACTTCAGATCAAACACATTTATTTTATCAGGATTAGAATAGATGTGGATTAACTAAATTAAATGATCAGACGAAATATTGAGGTACATACACATTTATACTCAGAAGGACTTAATGATAAATACACTATAGACATTCGGCTTTTACAGTATGATGGTGGTGTATCAGCAATAAGAAGATATACTTTACAAAACAATATTAATCACAATACAAACATTGGCCTGTTTTATCCTAGTATACCTCTCAATCTGGAGATTGTTACAGACATTAAAAGGAACTAACACTAACGGGTTATACACTAATTGTTATAATTGTATGATTTTTTCCAAATTGTTGAAGAAAATGGAGGGAGAGATTTAGTTTAAATGATGATACATGCAAAAAAGATATTCTAATTTCCCATTCGTGTAGCTTAAAATACAAGTCTTCTTTTGGTTTTAACAAAGAATTATACTACAAATAGCTACCCCCATAAGTACCCCAATGTGTGATTTTGTAACTTAGAGAGGAAAACATTTTTGCATGTTATCTTGAAATGTGAAAAGGTACAGAAGTTCTTACAATCTGTTGAAATAATACTGGAAACATAGAATATTCCATGTTCCTTTGATAAGGAAGTTTTCTTTGTTTTGGTCTAATAACACAAATGGGAATAAATAAAAGACTTGATAACGAAATCATAATAATTATAACTCAACATTATATTTTCAAAACAAGATGCCTTAAATATATACTTTCGATAACTACATTGACTAATATGATAAGAAAACCCTTATTCAGTACAAAAATGTATTGCATATCGTAAAAGTCACTCTTCTGTGAGGCAAATACAAAATGAATGGGGAAAATGGATTGCCTTCCTTAGCTGTTAATCTCACTACATACGTACACTGTACTTCTATTGTTGAAGAAGAATATGTTAACTGGCGGCCGTGTTATGATAATATTATAACACTGGAGTGTTTCAGTATTTCTCGCTCATCCATAATCGTTAACTAAAGTTCAAACATATACAGAGATCTGAATATTTTCTTCCTTTTCTTCTATGAATCTTCTATGTTCTCTATTCCGTTCTTTCTGTTCTATCATATACAATACATAATGTATGCTTTTAACTTTAACTTATATATCGTAGGTATGAAAGTGTGGGTATGAATATGTTATAAGACTATGGTTTTGTTCGTGTGTGTATTGTAAGAAGAAGAAAAAACCTGATCGAAATATTATTTATAAAAACAAATAAAAAAATAAATGAAATCTGCACTTTTCAGTACCGGTATTAGTTCTCACATTCGCCTAATGTCATTGCCACATTTTGTTCTGCTGGTTAACTGAAAGTGTAATCGTTATGCGTGTTCATGCTAAATTCGGTATGTTGAAATGCTCTCTAGGGGGGATTTGAATGGTACGTGCACGCAAGGATGACCTACTCCGTCGACAATGATCCGGCAAGGAATAAACAAATATGACGGTAACTGAAAACATTTGTCTATTTTCTCCGTTTTTTCATTTTACAATATAATAAAATTAGCACCTTTCTGTTTCAAGAGTGTGCCTACAATAGAAGTGCAGCAGAACATCTTTATTTTATTATCTGTTTAAAAATGTACACGTAGTTCCAGCAATACCATGCCCGATTGAGTGCCAAGGATATTCTTGGTTTCTCGGTAAATAAGAGTTATGATTCACGATTGGAGTGAATATTTTCGTAGTTTCACGAGTGCGTTGCACGAGTAAAAACCCTTTAGAGTTTTAAGCCACATGTGAAAAATATTCACCAAGACGCCAAGAATATTCTATTTGTTACGTTTTTTCTTTATCAAGACACATCACATGCCTCATTGACAAACAATCCATCGCAGTCAAAAATGTGGAGAAAGAAAGCAAATATAATGACGTCACAATTAGAACGCGTCAGGGTTAATGTGACGTCAAAATAATCCCTCCCACTAAACCCTTTTCTCTGATTGGTCGGATAAATGTGAAAATTAAAACCGTTACGCTTATGGTAGTCTAATGAGTACAATACTGCAGTCGCAGATATTTTCCTTTTCAAGAACAAACATTCATGCAATGCTTAAAACAATTGAATACCCAAAGGGAGGTAAATATATGGAGACAAAACACGTTTTTCTGATCGGACATCTGCAATCAAAACCGACTATATTTGCCCAGACGGTTTCCAAATGGAACCTGAAAAATATCAGGTTATTATTTTTAAATTGGCAGACTGGCTTGGTACTTGATAATAAGTTTGTCACTACATGATTCGGCAATCGCGTGACGTATCGGTTGATGAATTGATGACAAAATAGTCCCCCTACTATCCTTTTCTATTTTCGTTGTAATCTCGTGCTGGTGTCTCACAATAGTACACCTACATCCATCTCAGTACCTTACATTCTACTGAGCACCCCATATCCCAGATAGCATCTCTTTTCTTTTCTGTCTTTTTGTCCTTGGAAAAAGTGACAACGGAAATTTCGTATTGATTGGTTTTGGTTTTGACTTGATTTGTTTAAGTACGCGCTCTGTGGGAAGGTAAACACACTATTCGTTATTAGAAATCTGTCGTGAAACTGGTGTTAAGATCTTAAGTTTATACCCAAATATTCGATCAATTTAAAACGGTGGACATGAATACTGCATGGTTATGAACATTGAAAATTGCAAAAGATAGCCACATACAGCTATCTGTGCATTCAGAAAAGGGTGTGAAAAGTTACAATCAAAAATTAATCTCTTAACCTGCCTTTGGAGCTTTGCTATTTTGGAAACATTTTTCGAGAACTGTTTTTCCAGACATTGAAATAGTACCGGTACTTTAAAAAGGAATAAAATAACGAATTTCCTTTCTGTAGAAACTCGTGATTTAGTTTCCCCATGTCAGACATTAATGGTATCACAGTAGTAACAGATGTTTTAAGTGTTGGTGTTTTCAATATGATTACATATTATGTTAGGGTTGCACACACGTAATATAAGCTATGGGTTAAAGTTCAATTGGAACTTAAATATGATCGATTAATGAGCCCTGTCAGCCATTTTCCAATGTCGTTTATTATCCATTTGAGAAAGCAATAATGATGACGCATGCGAGATAATGGCATTCACATGTTTTGATCAACTGTTGTGATTAGCTTGTGGTCATTTTCTATATTTGTAAAGGCAACAAAAGTCACCATTGTTAGCATCAACGTGTCTTGATCCATCAAACTAACATTAATCATTAACAAAATATTCCGATGCAACTTATTATCAAATAAATGTTGTTCCTCAGTATATCTTGTTAAAACCTCTCACGTGCAGCGTTTCACAATAGCTTAGTGTGTTACTTAAAACCATATCGGTCGAATAATTCTGACAAAATAGTCCCCCTACTATCCATTTCTATTGCACTGCTTAAATGTCGCGTTATGTTCTAAAACGATGTCGTCGTGGATTTCTGAATATTGTCGGCGATTTTTTCAGTTGGGTAAAGTAATAAGAGTTGAGCTCAGTATCCTTAACCTCCGCGCATTTCTTACATCTACACTATTTGCCTTTGAAACCTTTCATATACACATTTCGCAGATCTTCTGCCTAGTCAAATAATAATAATATGTTCTGATCAGACGAATTTCACCAGGACAGATGAACTCAAAACTGCACAAGCATTGGCCTGAATGAGTCGTTAAGCTAATTAAAGGATTTCGGTAAAGGGAGAGAACTTTAACACAAATCACAGGCACAAAGCATTCTTGAAACCCAAGAAAAAGTCTATACAGAAAAGCAGTTCAACTGTTGCGCAGAAGAAAATATATAAGGAGCAATGATTTTGAACAATTGAGGATTTTTACTTAATTTTAAACGCCTGATGATATTTTTACTTATATATGGGGAATTCGAGGGACTCTTACTGAACACAACCACGGCAAGGTAGCATGTTCTAACTTAATTGCTTTTTTGACTCATTAGCAAGCAACTCCGCCATTCTATCCCTAGTTAGGAACATTGAAATGCCTTGGGGGTTTAGGACATTCACAGTTCATAATCTGCTATAGCGGCCCTAAGCCCGCAACGAAAACAAAATAGAGAACGTTTTAATCACTGTCATGGCAACAGTCTAGAATAAAGATTTAATATCTAAATACGGATTTTAAGATTGTGATATATATTTATATATATATCGAAAATGTTCAAATCTCTTAAAGTTTTCCTCAGGCATATTTTGAGACAAGAAAGAGATGAAGAGTTTTACTCTCTTGGTCTGACAATAAAGGAGTTAAATGAAGCGTTTTCCATCGCTTGACCGGCGGCGTAATTGCCAGGAAATATCATTGAATTTCTCCACGTTTAATAAGGCGACAGTGGGAACATTTCTTGCACATGATACCGCCAACAGAAGCATGTACGATTGTACGAGAGCACGAGTTGACGGCATGACGCGAACGATTACGGCCGCAGGGTATGGAGAATGGAGTGGAATCTGCCTTCATTATATCGGACGTCGTAAGGTATGGGAAAGATTGCGCGTCAGGTGCGTTAGAGGTGTTGTTCTATTAGAGAACCGGTTATGACTCTGTAACGGTCTGATCGAGAGGGTTTGTTCTATTAGAGAACCGGTTATGACTCTGTAACGGTCTGGTCGAGAGGTTTTGTTCTATTAGATAACTGGGCACGACCCTGTAACGGTCTGGTCGAGAGGTTTTGTTCTATTAGAGAACTCGTCACGACTCTGTAACGGTCTGGTCGAGAGGTTTTGTTCTATTAGAGAACTGGGCACGACTCTGTTAAGGTCTGGTGGAGAGGTTTTGTTCTATTAGAGAACTGACGTCTTTGACACTAAAAATTTGTTACAAATGATTTCTGTTCCGACAAGCTGTCGGTCAGATGTTTTGTTTCATATGAGTTCTGTTCTGACGAGCTGTCGGTCCGATGTTTTAATACAGATGATTTTTGTTCCGACGAGCTGTCGGTCCGATGTTTTGTTACATATGATTTCTGTTCTGACGAGCTGTCGGACAGATGTTTTGTTACGACAAGCTGTCCGTCAGATGTTTTGTTACAGATGATTTCTGTTCCGACAAGCTGTCGGTCAGATGTTTTGTTACAGATGATTTCTGTTCTGACGAGCTGTCGGTCAGATGTTTTGTTACAGATGATTTCTGTTCTGACGAGCTGTCGGTCAGATGTTTTGTTACAGATGATTTTTGTTCTGACGAGCTGTCGGTCAGATGTTTTGTTACAGATGATTTTTGTTCTGACAAGCTGTCGGTCAGATGTTTTGTTACGACGAGCTGTCGGTCAGATGTTTTGTTACAGATGATTTTTGTTCTGACGAGCTGTCGGTCCGATGTTTTGTTACAGATGATTTTTGTTCTGACAAGCTGTCGGTCAGATGTTTTGTTACGACAAGCTGTCGGTCAGATGTTTTGTTACAGATGATTTTTGTTCTGACGAGCTGTCGGTCAGATGTTTTGTTACAGATGAGTTCTGTTCTGACAAGCTGTCGGTCAGATGTTTTGTTACACATGATTTCTGTTACGACAAGCTGTCGGTCAGATGTTTTGTTGCATATGATTTCTGTTACGACAAGCTGTTGGTCAGATGTTTTGTTACAGATGACTTTTGTTACGACAAGCTGTCGGTCAGATGTTTTAATACAGATGATTTCTGTTACGACAAGCTGTCGGTCAGATGTTTTGTTACAGATGAGTTCTGTTCTGACGAGCTGTCGGTCAGATGTTTTGTTACATATGATTTCTGTTACGACAAGCTGTCGGTCAGATGTTTTGTTACAGATGATTTTTGTTCTGACGAGCTGTCGGTCAGATGTTTTGTTACAGATGATTTTTGTTCTGACGAGCTGTCGGTCAGATGTTTTGTTACAGATGATTTTTGTTTTGACGAGCTGTCGGTCAGATGTTTTGTTACAGATGATTTTTGTTCTGACGAGCTGTCGGTCAGATGTTTTGTTACAGATGATTTTTGTTCTGACGAGCTGTCGGTCAGATGTTTTGTTACAGATGATTTTTGTTCTGACGAGCTGTCGGTCAGATGTTTTGTTACAGATGATTTTTGTTCTGACGAGCTGTCGGTCAGATGTTTTGTTACAGATGATTTTTGTTCTGACGAGCTGTCGGTCAGATGTTTTGTTACAGATGATTTTTGTTCTGACGAGCTGTCGGTCAGATGTTTTGTTACAGATGATTTTTGTTCTGACGAGCTGTCGGTCAGATGTTTTGTTACAGATGAGTTCTGTTCTGACGAGCTGTCGGTCAGGTGTTTTGTTACAGATGATTTTTGTTCTGACAAGCTGTCGGTCAGATGTTTTGTTACAGATGATTTTTGTTCTGACGAGCTGTCGGTCAGATGTTTTGTTACAGATTATTTTTGTTCTGACGAGCTGTCGGTCAGATGTTTTGTTACAGATGATGTTTGTTCTGACGAGCTGTCGGTCAGATGCTTTTGTATAGAGTGTGTATGGCAAGACTGTCACTGGCATCAAACAAAATAGCATTTGATTTGCGACTAACATAGCCTCACACATTATGACGCAAATAATACTTAAATTGATGGATTAATCAGGATTTTTTTCTGAAATAATTTGATGACGAGGCGATGGCTTTATTATACTGGTGCACGTGTGTTTGTACTACCTCTATAACTTAGTAGTTCTCTCAGTCATTTCAACCGTGAAAAACTTCGCGTGAGCAACACCGTTGTCCAAAATAGTTACGCATAATATACAGAGCAATATAACAATTAACACTTAAAACTTCATAAAGTTTGATACTTATTTCAAAATATGAATAAAACGGGATCAGTTGCAAAATACACGGTGTACTTCTTCTTCTACCACTAATCGACCACCGTCATTATGTTGACTATCCTGTCACTGTTTGGTGTGCGCTTGCATTCTTAACAAGTCAAAAAAAAAAAATTATAACAGAAAAGAAAAATGAAATTTGTGCTGTACATAACATTTATACATGGTGCAAATAAAAACATGGGACTTGAAATTTAATGAGCATGCAGTAGTCCCTTGAACGAGTCAAGACTTTCTGCAGCGGTCACAGGGGCAGGTAAGGTGTTCCAATCTCTTATCGTTCTTGGGTAGAAGGACTCTTTCCTGATGTTGGTTTTGCAAGATGGCAAGATGTACTGTTAACTATATAAAATGTTTCAATTTTTC
Organism: Mizuhopecten yessoensis; assembly: GCF_002113885.1. Lineage (NCBI taxonomy): Eukaryota > Metazoa > Mollusca > Bivalvia > Pectinida > Pectinidae > Mizuhopecten > Mizuhopecten yessoensis. The sequence continues at coordinate 60,658 of NW_018404747.1, read as the reverse complement.
TTTGGTCATTCAGAATTTTGAAGGTATTTCATGTCTTAAACCTCCGGATCAAAATACACTATTGTATATATCTTTTTCCCCGAAACAAAACTTAGGAAGTTACCATAGCAATATCAAAAACTCCCTAAAAGAGGCGGCACATACAGTATAATAGTCGTGAAATAAAACTACAATACACACTGGAAATGTTCGATGAAGGTACAACCGTTCACCATTCACCAGAACCAACCGGGGTGGTAAGATTGTCCCAGGTCACCATTCACCAGAACCAACCGGGGTGGTAAGATTGTCCCAGGTCAGGACGGACGCAATGTCACTCAACTGTCGGGTAAACTTTCTCTAAAACTTATTATTTTTTCAATATTTTTTTTCGTTTGTTCAGATACATCCTACATGTATTTTTGTTGAAAAGATGTATTCTTCTACTTTTGTTTTTGCTTTCGTATATGCAACACCGTGCGAAGCCATCTTATTACATTATTTCGGAAGTAAGTTCTGGAGACGGCACCAGGTGTAGGTCGGAGGATCTGGTTGGACGTCAACGTTAAGGGAACACACGTCGTAGGAGAGCGCTGATGTCATTTTAAAATTAAACAAATAAGGTCCTAAAATTATATTTTACGTGCTGTCTTTTTAAACCACTATGAAGCGGGCCAAAGATATTCATCAGATTAGCTGCACCTGGAAATAAACAATATGGCTTTGTCGATAAAACGAAGATTAGAAAAAAACGTCAGTGAGAGGAAGCTTGCGAATTTGATTTGCAGTAGATGTCTACCAAAGATAAGAAAACATGGACACTAATATTTTCTCAAAAATGGAGGCCAAGGGGAAATCAATTTCGGTATGTTACTTGAATGACGGTCGCAGCTTACGTTAACATCGAAAACTGATTTGGCTTATGTCCCTTCTAAAAGTATCATATCTACATGTAAAGTATCATATCTACATGTAAAGTATCATATATACGTGTAAAGTATCATATCTACATGTAAAGTATCATATATACGTGTAAAAACCAGTTTCTAGTTTGCAAATTATTCTGATACAACTCAAACATAAATGAATGTATCTTTTCCTTGGTACATCCCGATACAACATGTTACCTCGACATACTAAAACTACATGTTACCTCGACATACTAAAACTACATGTTACCTCGACATATACCGACAATTCATGTTACCTCGACATATACTGACACTACATGTTACCTCGACACATACTGACACCACATGTTACCTCGACACATACTGACACTACATGTTACCTCGACACATACTGGCACTACATGTTACCCCGACACAAACGGACACTACATGTTACCTCGACATATACTGACACTACATGTTACCTCGAGTTACCTCGACACATACTGACACTATATGGACACCACATGTTACCTCGACACATACTGACACCAATTGTTACCTCGACACATACGGACACCCCATGTTACCTCGACACATACGGACACCACATGTTTCCTCGACACATACTGGCACTACATGTTCCCTCGACCCATACGGACACTACATGTTACCTCGACACATACTGACACCACATGTTACCTCGACACATACGGACACCACATGTTACCTCGACACATACTGGCACTACATGTTACCTCGACACATACTGACACTACATGTTACCTCGACACATACTGACACTTCATATTACCTCGACACATACTGACACTACATGTTACCTCGACCCATACGGACACTACATGTTACCTCGACACATACTGACACCACATGTTACCTCGCCACATACGGACACCACATGTTACCTCGACACATACTGGCACTACATGTTACCTCGACACATACTGACACTACATGTTACCTGTATACATACTGACACCACATGTTACCTCGCATATACTGACACTACATGATACCTCGACACATACGGACACTACATAATACCTCGACATATACTGACACTGCATGTTCCCTTGACATATACTGACACTACATGTTACCTCGACACATACGGACACTACAGAATACCTCGACATAAACTGACACTACATGCTACCTCGACATATACAGACAATTCATGTTACCTCGATACATAGTGACACCACATGTTACCACGACACATACTGACACTACATGTTATCTCGACACATACTGACACTACATGTTACCTCGCCACATACTGACACTGCATGTAACCTCGACATATACTGACACTACATGTTACCTCGACATATACGGACACTACAAAATACCTCGACACATACGGACACTACAGAATACCTCGACATATACTGACACTCCATGCTACCTCGACATATACTGACACTACACGTTACCTCGACACATACGGACACTACATGTTACCTCGACACATACTGATACTTCATGTTACCTCCACACATACTGACACTGCATGTAACCTCGACATATACTGACAATACATGTTACCTCGACATATACGGACACTACAGAATACCTCGACACATACGGACACTACAGAATACCTCGACATATACTGACACTCCATGTTACCTCGACATATACTGACACTGCATGTTACCTTGACACATACGGACACTACATGTTACCTCGACACATACTGACACTACATGTTACCTCGACACATACGGACACTACATAATACCTCGACATATACTGACACTGCATGTTCCATTGACATATACTGACACTACATGTTACCTCGACACATACGGACACTACAGAATACCTCGACATATACTGACACTACATGCTACCTCGACATATACAGACAATTCATGTTACCTCAACACATACTGACACTACATGTTACCTCGACACATACTGACACCACATGTTACCTGACACTACATGTTACCTCGTCACATACTGACACTGCATGTTACCTCGACACATACTGACACTACATGTTACCTCGACACATACTGACACTGCATGTTACCTCGACATATACTGACACTGCATGTTACCTCGACATATACGGACACTACAAAATACCTCGACACATACGGACACTACAGAATACCTCGACATATACTGCACTCCATGCTACCTCGACATATACTGACACTACATGTTACCTCGACACATACGGACACTACATGTTACCTCGACACATACTGACACTACATGTTACCTCGTTATTGACACTACATGTTACCTCGACACATACTGACACCACATGTTACCTCGACACATACTGACACCACATGTTACCTCGACACATACTGACACTATATGTTACCTCGACACATACTGACACTACATGTTACCTCGACACATACTGACACTACATGTTACCTCGACACATACTGACACCACATGTTAACTCGACACATACTGATACTACATGTTACCTCGACACATACTAACACTACATGTTACATTGACACATTCTGACACTACATGTTACCTCGACATATACTGACACCACATGTAACCTCGACACATACTGACACTACATGTTACATCGACACATACTTACACTACATGTTACCTCGACACATACTGACACCACATGTTACCTCGACACATACTGACACTACATGTTACCTCGACACATACTGACACTACATGTTAACTCGACATATATTAACACTACATGTTACCTCGACGCATACGGACAATGCATGTTACATCGACACATACTGACACTACATGTTACCTCGACACATACTGACACTACATGTTACCTCGACACATACTGACACTATATGTTACCTCGACACATACGGACACTACATAATACCTCGACATATACCGACACTGCATGTTACCTCGACATATACTGACACTACATGTTACCTCGACATATACGGACACTACATAATACCTCGACACATACGGACACTACAGAATACCTCGACACATACTGACACTTCATGCTACCTCGACATATACTGACACTACATGTTACCTCGACACATACTGACACTACATGTTACCTCGTTATTGACACTACATGTTACCTCGACACATACTGACACTACATGTTACCTCGTTATTGACACTACATGTTACCTCGACACATACTGACACTACATGTTACCTCGACATATACTGCACTACATGTTACCTCGACATAAACTGACACTACATGTTACCTCGACATATACTGACACTACATTTTACCTCGACATAGACGGACACTACATGTTACCTCAACACATACGGACACTACGTGTTAACTTGATGCATGTTTACACGAAATGGTTTTTGGAATAACTTTTCAAGCCAGAGAAATACGTCCAGAAGAAAAACTTTGAAAAAATGGTTGCAAAGTATGTTTGAAACGTTGAGAGAATCTTTTATTTGCTTTCTATGCCAAATTTTCTGAAGTCAACTTCATCTTGATAACTAATTATGACTGCAAGTAGCTTGTTCGGCTGATCATCATTAACAAGTCATGTTCGGTTACAAGAAAACGGTAAAAACATACGTTACCTGACAGGAGCAAATTAGCGTCTCATTAAGTAATTTCATGATTCCCCTAATTACCGGCGACAGGTGTCTATTGCTGTCGAGGCTGTGTTTTTTATAGTCTGCACTTAGTCCTGTTCCTGTCATGTGTTTAGGATTGTGAGTCCCTGGATCTACCAATGGCATATGAGGACGACATTCCCGGATAGTGGACAAAATCAGTACCAACGGCCATCTTTAGGTGTCATCTTACTGTAACGTCCTAACATGGACACCGTAGCATGACACTTCACTCCGTCATATTATTGGGAAAGCAGGCCAATCAGCGGATAGACACTTCAGTCTCTAAATAAGTAAAATCCGAGTGTCTAATTTCATCATTTTATAAAGTGATTTTAAGTGTTTATTTTGATTTTATGCCGCTTTGGAAGCTAAAAGGAGATCACCTTAATTCTTGGCGAATGTTACTCTGTCGAAAATGTAGAGGATGTTATCCCAGAAACGCCTTATATCCATCACTCCACCACGCCCCAGATTGTGGAGTATGGTGGCTGATATATGACATTTCGTCTTTTCGCTTTGTCGCNGCGTTTTGGTTAGATTCGGTCCCAAACTAAAATCTTAAAAATCAGCTTATAAAGTGTTGAAACTGGAATATGGAATGTAACCTTTTTAGGAGGGAAGTGCTCGGCCTAACTAGGAAAGTGCCGAAAAGGAAGAGTTTATAAAGCAGAGAGGAAAAACCAGAGATTCCCATGTGCTACACGGGATCGCATCTATTTCAGTCTCATCGGTGTTCACCGTTAAATAAAGTAAAATGTGTCGTACGTTATGTATAGTGTAGTATGGTGACAGCATCGACAACACACAAGCTCTGTGTAAAATAGAGAAAACATATACGACACAGGCTCTGTGTAAAATAGAGAAAACATATACAACACAGGCTCTGTGTGAAAATAGAGAAAACATATACGACACAGGCTCTGTGTAAAAATAGAGAAAACATGTACGACACAGGCTCTGTGTGAAATAGAGGAAACATCTACGACACAGGTTCTGTGTCAAATAGAGGAAACATCTACGACACAGGCTCTGTGTGAAAATAGGGAAAACATATACAACACAGGCTCTGTGTGAAAATAGAGAAAACATATACGACACAGGCTCTGTGTGAAATAGAGGAAACATCTACGACACAGGTTCTGTGTCAAATAGAGGAAACATCTACGACACAGGCTCTGTGTGAAAATAGGGAAAACATATACGACACAGGCTCTGTGTAAAATAGAGAAAACATATACAACACAGGCTCTGTGTAAAAATAGAGAAAACATGTACGACACAGGCTCTGTGTAAAATAGAGGAAACATGTACAAGACAGGCTCTGTGTAAAATAGAGAAAACATGTACGACACAGGCTCTGTGTAAAATAGAGGAAACATATACAACACAGGCTCTGTGTAAAATAGAGAAAACATATAAAACACAGGCTCTGTGTAAAAATAGAGAAAACATGTACGACACAGGTTCTGTGTAAAATAGAGAAAACATATACGACACAGGCTCTGCGAAAAAATAGAGGAAACATATACGACACAGGCTCTGTGTAAAATAGAGAAAACATGTACAACACAGGCTTTGTGTAAAATAGAGAAAACATATACAACACAGGCTCTGTGTAAAAATAGAGAAAACATGTACGACACAGGCTCTGTGTAAAATAGAGGAAACATGTACAAGACAGGCTCTGTGTAAAATAGAGAAAACATGTACGACACAGGCTCTGTGTAAAATAGAGGAAACATATACAACACAGGCTCTGTGTAAAATAGAGAAAACATATAAAACACAGGCTCTGTGTAAAAATAGAGAAAACATGTACGACACAGGCTCTGTGTAAAATAGAGAAAACATATACAACACAGGCTCTGTGTAAAAATAGAGAAAACATGTACGACACAGGCTCTGTGTAAAATAGAGGAAACATGTACAAGACAGGCTCTGTGTAAAATAGAGAAAACATATAAAACACAGGCTCTGTGTAAAAATAGAGAAAACATGTACGACACAGGCTCTGTGTAAAATAGAGAAAACATATACGACACAGGCTCTGCGAAAAAATAGAGGAAACATATACGACACAGGCTCTGTGTAAAATAGAGAAAACATTTACAAGACAGGCTCTGCGTAAAAATAGAGGAAACATGTACGACACAGGCTCTGTGTGAAATAGAGGAAACATCTACGACACAGGTTCTGTGTAAAATAGAGAAAACATGTACAACACAGGCTTTGTGTAAAATAGAGAAAACATATACAACACAGGCTCTGTGTAAAAATAGAGAAAACATGTACGACACAGGCTCTGTGTGAAATAGAGGAAACATCTACGACACAGGTTCTGTTTAAAATAGAGAAAACATGTACGACACAGGCTCTGTGTAAAATAGAGGAAACATATACAACACAGGTTCTGTGTAAAATAGAGGAAACATATACAACACAGGCTCTGTGTAAAATAGAGAAAACATGTACGACACAGGCTCTGTGTAAAATAGAGAAAACATATACAAGACAGGCTCTGCGTAAAAATAGAGGAAACATGTACGACACAGGCTCTGTGTGAAATAGAGGAAACATCTACGACACAGGTTCTGTTTAAAATAGAGAAAACATGTACGACACAGGCTCTGTATAAAATAGAGAAAACATACAACACAGGCTCTGTGTAAAATAGAGAAAACACATACGACACAGGCTCTGTGTAAAATAGAGAAAACACATACGACACAGGCTCTGTGTAAAATAGAGAAAACACATACGACACAGGCTCTGTGTAAAATAGAGAAAACATGTACGACACAGGCTCTGTGTAAAAATAGAGGAAACATATACAACACAGGCTCTGTGTAAAATAGAAGAACATATACAACACAGGTTCTGTGTAAAATAGAGAAAACATGTACAACACAGGCTCTGTGTAAAATAGAGGAAACATAAACCACATTGTATTTCATAAGTACGTATTATTTTATTAAAATGCAACAACTGCATTACGCCGTTAAACTACTGAAACCGCTATGGATTAAAGACCCCAAAAGCTTTTGTATACTAGTATCTAACACAATCAGGTCAGTGTTTGAGCAGCCTTACAAGCACACATCTAACTACAGGACTCATTTTTGAACCTCTGTGTTTGCTCACTGGTTTGTTCGAATGTGTGCATACTATTTGTAAAGTTTATAAACATATATCTATGTGAATAAGAGTTGGTTAAGGTTCCTTGTTATATGTCAGTATTTCTATTTGTGTTACAGTTTATATAGGTGTTTTCCTTGTTATATGTCAGTATTTCTGTTTGTGTTACAGTTTGTAAAGGTGTTCTTCTTGTTATGTGTCGGTATTTCTATGTGTGTTACATTTCGTATAGGTGTTCTCCTTGTTATGAGTCGGTATTTCTATTTGTGATACAGTTTGTATAGGTGTTCTCCTTGTTACGAGTCGTGTTTCTATTTGTGATTGAGAGTGTAAAGGTGTTCTCCTTGTTATGTGTCGGTATTTCTGTTTGTGATACAGTTTGTATGGGTGTTCTCCTTGTTACGGGCCGTTATTTCTATGTGTGATACAGTTTGTATAGGTGTTCTCCTTGTTACGAGTCGGTATTTCTATTTGTGATTGAGAGTGTAAAGGTGTTCTCCTTGTTATGTGTCGGTATTTCTGTTTGTGTTACAGTTTGTATAGGCGTTCTCCTTATTACGGGTCGGTATTTCTATTTGTAATTGAGTTTGTATAGGTGTTCTCCTTGTTATGTGTCGGTATTTCTGTTTGTGTTACAGTTTGTATAGGTGTTCACCTTGTTATGTGTCAGTATTTCTGTTTGTGTTATAGGTGTTCTCCTTGTTTTGTGCCGGTATTTCTATGTGTGTTACAGTTTGTATAGGTGTTCTCCTTGTTATGTGTCGGTATTTCTGTTTATGTTACAGTTTGTATAGGTGTTCTCCTTGTTGTGTATCGGTATTTCTGTTTGTGTTACAGTTTGTATAGGTGTTATCCTTGTTGTGTGTCGGTATTTCTGTTTGTGTTACAGTTTGTATAGGTGTACTCCTTGTTATGTGTCNCTATGTGCCGGTATTTCTAAGTGTGTTACAGTTTGTATAGGTGTTCTGTTTGTTATGTGTCGGTATTTCTGTTTGCGTTACAGTTTGTATAGGTGTTCACCTTGTTATATGTCGGTATGTCTATGTTTGTTTCAGTTTGTATAGGTGTTCTCCTGGTTAAGGGTCAGTATTTCTGTTTGTGTTACAGTTTGTATAGGTGTTCTGCTTGTTATGTGTCGGAATTTCTGTTTGTGTTACAGATTGTATAGGTGTTCTCCTTGTTAAGGGTCGATATTTTTGCGTTACAGTTGGTAAAGGTGTTCGCCTTATTGCGGGTTGGTATTTCTGTTTGCGTTACAGTTGGTAAAGGTGTTTGCCTTGTTTAATATTCGCCACATAGTTTGTGTTACTGTGAATTGTTAACGAAATATTTTTGTTTGTTTTATAAACTGATGATAAAAATCGCTATGCATTCTGAAACATTCCTAAAACTTTTATAAGCTTTCGAATTTATGATTATCAGTAACAATTAACTCATTTACCCCTGAAATTTCACAATAAACCTTTGAATTGGAAGAGTTCAAATGCGTCTTCAGGGATGAATGAGCTAAAGGTTCTAATACCAAAGTGAAATCGACAGTCTTGCAATTTATTGCCTCATTGATATGGACCTTTTATCGTCGTCTTGAGCTCAACGTTATAACTGGATGACATCGGATACATTTCGGGTTACATGTACTTCTAATATAAATAGAGGAGATTAAGGAACGTTAATGTAAACAAATCAGTGACCTCTCTTTTGTTTATCGTGTTTGTTGGGTGACGTTGTACTCATGTCAAATATAACAAAACTTCGAACTGAATGATACCTCAGCCTATCACCCCCGCCTTTTTAAAAGACCTAGTGAACAGTGATGTTTTAAACATCTCCCTAAGACATCCTGCCGCCATTATCTGAAACAGAGTGGGTTACTTTAAAATAAACTTGCGTGCTCTGAACGTAACATTGTAGCACTAGCAGTGTGTATTGTGCCAACAAAGATTGAAATTTGGCGTTTCAAAATTATCGTCTGTGTGAAATTCTATCTCATTGCCAGTACATTCTTTAAGATAATTATTACACAAACGATGAAGCAGCACGTGAGATGGTTTCACATAACGTACATTCCACTCCTTCCGCTTTCTTTTATTAAGCAAAGTAAAACCCTGGCTGACATTTGGCATCTATTTCATTATTTGGTCATTTATTTTGTAAATCTTGCATCCGTGAGTGCAGACTCTTTAAACTATTCCTTTTGATTCGGGTAAATAAAGTCTACAATAGGCCTGACGAATCTTTGTACGTCGTACAGGGAGACTATAAATTGTAATCCGGGGGTATATAGTCTACAATAGGCCTGACGAATCTTTGTACGTCGTATAGGGGGACTGTAAATTGTAATCCGGGGTATATAGTCTACAATAGGCATCGTTAACAAAAGGTGCATCAGACATGCTGAATTTCTTAATCCAATTCTGATTCAGCCAAATACTTCCATTAATCTCACATATTGCAGACAACATTACTCATAATTAACGGACAGTGTCTTCCAAATTAAGCCGTTTTATTTTTCATTCTCACACCTGACATGGTTCAAGACTTTTCATTATTTATTCCACATTATTATCAGACAAATGCATCGAACGTATGGCATTTCCCTTTTATTTTTTGCCTTGCGCATTTTGGACAATGCCCCGAATACATTTTCTTTTATTCTCACACCTCACGAGTTACAGACGATATTCCCCATATATATTTATCGGACGATGCAACTCACATATCATGACCGTTTCCTATCCTCATAAGTTAGGGACGATATTCCCCATATTTATCGGACGATGCAACCCACATTTTCATGACCGTTTCTTATCCTCATAAGTTACGGACGATATTCCCCACATTTATCGGACGATGCAACCCACATATCATGACCGTTTCATATTCTCATAAGTTACAGACGATATTCCCCACATTTATCGGACGATGCAACCCCCATATCATGACCGTTTCCTATCCTCATAAGTTACGGACGATATTCTCCACATTTATCGGACGATGCAACCCACATATCATGACCGTTTCATATCCTCATAAGTTACAGACGATATTCCCCACATTTATCGGACGTTGCAACCCACATATCATGACCGTTTCCTATCCTCACGAGTTACAGACGATATTCCCCACATTTATCGGACGATGCAACCCACATATCATGACCGTTTCATATCCTCATAAGTTACAGACGATATTCCCCACATTTATGGGACGATGCAACCCACATATCATGACCGTTTCCTATCCTCATAAGTTTTTCGCGGCGCACTAGATCAGATATTGTCCTTAGTATGCTTGGACTTACGTCCATACGTCTAAACATTGAATTATCGAAACTTCGATTCTTCACTGCTTTATGCAGAACAGATGCACGTTTTACAGCAAAGAGATTGTTCTTACTGCGACTTTTTCATGTATATTTTGGCATTTGTTGTAAAGGAAAAGGTTTTGTCCTAGACATCTGGAACATACTTCACAAATATGATCTACAACATTTTTTGTACCAATTTTGCAAACTCGGTTTGTCCCGGTTAAAAACTATTGGAAACACTTCACAAAAGGTGTCGTATTAGGTAAGTACTCCTCGCAATGGAGTGAACGTCTCAATGCTTGTGATGAGTTCTTAAGATTTAAACACCTGCATTGTGAGATCAGCCCTTCGCCACGATGGTACCTATCTAAATGTTTCCATAATCTCAACACAACGTGTATAAACGTTGCAAAGCTATGGGGTATTCCACCTAATAGTGAACTATCATGTGCCCAGTGCAATATCTTTGCAATCCGTGAGTGCAGACTCTTTAAACTATTCCTTTTGATTCGGGTAAATAAAGTCTACAATAGGCCTGACGAATCTTTGTACGTCGTACAAGGAGACTATAAATCGTAATCCGGGGGTATATAGTCTACAAAAGGCCTGGCGAATCTTTGCACGTCGTAAAGGGGACTGTAAATTGTAATCCGGGGTATATAGTCTACAATAGGCCTGACGAATCTTTGAACGTCGTAAGACATCTGGAACATACTTCACAAATATGATCTACAACATTTTTTGTACCAATTTTGCAAACTCGGTTTGTCCCGGTTAAAAACTATTGGACACACTTCACAAAAGGTGTCGTATTAGGTAAGTACTCCTCGCAATGGAGTGAACGTCTCAATGCTTGTGATGAGTTCTTAAGATTTAAACACCTGCATTGTGAGATCAGCCCTTCGCCACTATGGTACCTATCTAAATGTTTCCATAATCTCAACACAACGTGTATAAACGTTGCAAAGCTATGGGGTATTCCACCTAATAGTGAACTATCATGTGCCCAGTGCAATATCTTTGCAATCCGTGAGTGCAGACTCTTTAAACTATTCCTTTTGATTCGGGTAAATAAAGTCTACAATAGGCCTGACGAATCTTTGTACGTCGTACAAGGAGACTATAAATCGTAATCCGGGGGTATATAGTCTACAAAAGGCCTGGCGAATCTTTGCACGTCGTAAAGGGGACTGTAAATTGTAATCCGGGGTATATAGTCTACAATAGGCCTGACGAATCTTTGCACGTCGTAAAGGGGACTGTAAATTGTAATCCGGGGTATATAGTCTACAATAGGTCTGACGAATCTTTGCACGTCGTACAAGGAGACTATAAATTGTAATCCGGGGGGATATAGTCTACAAAAGGCCTGACGAATCTTTGCACGTCGTAAAGGGGACTGTAAATTGTAATCCGGGGTATATAGTCTACAATAGGCCTGACGAATCTTTGTACGTCGTACAAGGAGACTATAAATCGTAATCCGGGGGTATATAGTCTACAAAAGGCCTGGCGAATCTTTGCACGTCGTAAAGGGGACTGTAAATTGTAATCCGGGGTATATAGTCTACAATAGGCCTGACGAATCTTTGCACGTCGTATAGGGGGACTGTAAATGGTAATCCGGGGTATATAGTCTACAATAGGTCTGACGAATCTTTGCACGTCGTACAAGGAGACTATAAATTGTAATCCGGGGATATATAGTCTACAAAAGGCCTGACGAATCTTTGCACGTCGTAAAGGGGACTGTAAATTGTAATCCGGGGTATATAGTCTACAATAGGCCTGACGAATCTTTGCACGTCGTATAGGGGGACTGTAAATTGTAATCCGGGGTATATAGTCTACAATAGGTCTGACGAATCTTTGTACGTCGTACAAGGAGACTATAAATTGTAATCCGGGGGTATATAGTCTACAAAAGGCCTGACGAATCTTTGCACGTCGTAAAGGGGACTGTAAATTGTAATCCGGGGTATATAGTCTACAATAGGCCTGACGAATCTTTGTACGTCGTACAGAGGGACTATGAATTATAATCCGGGGTAAATAGTCTCCAATAGGCCTGACGAATCTTTGTACGTCGTACAGATGGACTATAAATTGTAATCCAGGGGTATATAGTCTACAATAGGCCTGACGAATCTTTGCACGTCGTAAAGGGGACTGTAAATTGTAATCCGGGGTATATAGTCTACAATAGGCCTGACGAATCTTTGTACGTCGTATAGGGGGACTGTAAATTGTAATCCGGGGTATATAGTCTACAATAGGCCTGACGAATCTTTGTACGTCGTATAGGGGGACTGTAAATTGTAATCCGGGGTATATAGTCTACAATAGGCCTGACGAATCTTTGTACGTCGTATAGGGGGACTGTAAATTGTAATCCGGGGTATATAGTCTACAATAGGCCTGACGAATCTTTGTACGTCGTATAGGGGGACTGTAAATTGTAATCCGGGGTATATAGTCTACAATAGGCCTGACGAATCTTTGTACGTCGTATAGGGGGACTGTAAATTGTAATCCGGGGTATATAGTCTACAATAGGCCTGACGAATCTTTGTACGTCGTATAGGGGGACTGTAAATTGTAATCCGGGGTATATAGTCTACAATAGGCCTGACGAATCTTTGTACGTCGTATAGGGGGACTGTAAATTGTAATCCGGGGTATATAGTCTACAATAGGCCTGACGAATCTTTGTACGTCGTATAGGGGGACTGTAAATTGTAATCCGGGGTATATAGTCTACAATAGGCCTGACGAATCTTTGTACGTCGTATAGGGGGACTGTAAATTGTAATCCGGGGTATATAGTCTACAATAGGCCTGACGAATCTTTGTACGTCGTATAGGGGGACTGTAAATTGTAATCCGGGGTATATAGTCCACAATAGGCCTGACCAATCTTTGTACGTCGTATAGGGGGACTGTAAATTGTAATCCGGGGGCACATGTATATAGTCTACAATAGGCCTGACGAATCTTTGTACGTCGTACAGGGGGACTGTACATTGTAATTCGGGGTATATAGTCTACAATAGGCCTGACGAATCTTTGTACGTCGTATAGGGGGACTATAAAATTGTAATCCGGGGGTATATAGTCGACCATTAAGACGACCGTTTTTACTTCCTGCCTTTCATTTTTGTTCCAACCGCAGTCTACAGGACGTGTTATGTTGTTGACGACAGATGATTTACATGAGCATGTGACTGTGTTCGTCAGACTTAAATATCTTGGCTTTGTACGTGTGACACATTGTATATCAGTATTACCGATATATATCTTATCAGATATGTAGAAAACATATTTTTGGAACTACTAGTAACCAGATTTTCAAAGCCTCGTGGCAGGGATGTTGGGCGATTTTTATGTGCTTGATGTTGTTGAGTAATTAAAAGTGTTCATTAAGTCTTGTAAAATTATCGACAATATTGCATGAAAATATTTTCTTTCAATACACCAATGGTTATCAGCAAGACGTTTGAGCGACGAGTTTTCTTTAGTTTGGAGTAGAAGATACTTCTTTTTTGATTTGTGGTTCATGCTACCTAAATTGATAATTGAGAGAAGCAAACAGACTATAATATAGCAAGGATTGACAGCTATTAAATATTGTACAAAGAAGACGTCTTTGATATCATCAAAAAAGCACACTTTCACTCCATTCTTTGGCGGTTGACGTGCTTTGTTGAGTGAAAATTCATGTTAATATCAGAACGTTGTTCGTATATCGATGTTGACCCGACAAAACATAAGTATCGCCTGCAGTGTCTAGAACTATGACGTCAGTTGACACATATGCTGATTGGTGAAATGAAAACGAGGCATCATGTGGTACATGTATCAATCTACCTATAATTTTCAAACATTTTCGATAAGCCGAGTTGTATATTCTAACATGATACATGTACATATACGTTGATTTTTTTAAAACTAAACTTTAACGTATTTTTCTGCTAAAAATATTATCCATTTTTGAAAATATTACTTAACTTGAATGCTTTCTTGAAACATGAACAAACAAATATTTCAAATGTATACTTTAATGCATGTTTTTAATTATTATTCAAGTCCAACTTATCGGTCAAACATGTTAACCATATTTTATATGTTTCTGTTTTTGTCCTATTTTGAGAAGCAGATGTATATTGCGGTAGAAAACATAGCAGCTCCACTTAACGAAATTAAAAAAATGTAACATGATTGAAATTTTGAAATTGAAGAAAAGCGCTTCAAAGAAAAAACAAGAGGCCCAGAGGGCCTGTATCGCTCACCTGAATATTAAAGCAGTCATAGCAGAATATTCTCATTAAATATGCGCTACAAATATTTCCCTTGCAAACTTTGTCGGCTCCATCTGTTAAAACTACCAGCCAAGTATTATTATAAGATTCTATGCTTTTTGGTTCTATTTTAGAAGTTGTTTGACATATTTTTCCCTGTGACCCTGTAAGTAGGTCAATGCCATTTTCCTTCTCAAACTTTGTTAGCTCTATCCCAAGAAGCTACCAGCTAAATCTTATGAATCCATTCCTTTTGGTTCTTAAGGAAAAATCCTTTGAACTGTTGTTAACCTCTGTGACCTTTAAAGTAGGTTGGGGTCATTTGCAAACTCTGGTGAGCTCTATCCCAGGAAGCCACCAGCCAAATATTATAATTTTATACCTTTCGATTAATCAGAAGAAGTCGTTTGATGTTTTTGACATATTTGACACCTGCGACCTTGAAAGTACGTGAAGGTCATTTTCATTCTCCAACTTTTTCGTGCTTTATCTCAGGAAGCTAACAGCCAAATATGAAGATTCTATACCTTTTAGTTCTTCAGAAGAAGTCATTTAAAGAGCTTGACATATTTGACCGCTATAACCTTTAAAATAAGTCAAGGTCATTTTCATTTTCAAACTGTGTCGGGCTCTATCCCAGGAAGCCACCAGCCAAATCTTCAGAAGAAGTCGTTTGAAGGGATTGACATATTTGATCCCTGTGACCTTGAAAGTAGGTCAAGGTCATTTTCGTTCTCAAACTTTGTCCGGCTCCTTCAAACAAAGCTTTCAGTCAAATGTCATGGCTCTATGCCTGTTCGTTCTTTAGAAGAAGTTGTATAAAGGAAGAGTTGACGGACTTCGACGGACGACGGGACGGACGACGGACGCTGCACCATGACATCGTGACCGGTCGTGGAAGTTGAACCCCGGTCGTCCTGGGTGTGTTATACGGATGTGTCATCCACAAGGCAGCCCGCTCACCCGACATATACGTGTATTTATTTACTATCTATTTCAACCCAAATAGCAAAATGATTCATTCAAAAAGTTCTAACACTTTAATGTTTTAATAATCAATGAATTAAATAGAAGAAAAGATAGACATTGTTGTGTATTTCATGCAAAAGATAGACAAATTTATAAATGGACTTTAATGTAAGCAGTTAAAAGAGTATCTTTATAAAGCCACGGGACAAAATTGAAAAGCGGGGTGAAGTTTCATACGTTAATGAACATTTAAAAGATATGAAATTCACACAGGGATAATATAACGAAAAAACGTGTACACTGTACATCATTAATACAATACAAGAGATATAAGATATGACACGAGCATCCTATACGTACCTAGGAAACCAATCTCTCCGCAATATATGTTTACACAAAAACCTATAACTTTATCATCCATATACCAATCTACACTCATACGGCGGCAATTAATGTCAATATAAGCAAGCAACCACACGGCAGCGTACATCGGGCGGTACACGGGGACTGTCAATTATTTCTGTGATAAAGGAATATTTTATGTTAGCTGGAGAATCGCTCTAATCTAATTGGAAACAATCTCTACAATAACATTATTTTCATTTTTTTTGCTAAATTCGCATTTTTTTGGCTCGAGCAAGACAAGTAATTACCTTCAAATACATCTAGCATATTGTTGACTGAGTCGGTATAACCACAGTGAGACGGTATTGATCGTTCGAACATCACCACTCTACACAATACATCTTACTTACAGATAGGTTTCTGGAACAAGATACAAGCGTATGGGTAAACAAGTACATGTTTCACATTTCGACTGCCGAAAATTTCACAAGATAGTCTTATCTATACAAAACGACTGTCAATAAGGGATTTTCATCAAAATATTTGGCGTCCAGCAGCTTCGCTGCATTTCCTTGTTTACAATTATCAAACTTTTTTTTCAACTTTTATAAAAACACTATTATTGACCCTGATGGAAGCGCAGGGGGTTTTATTGTGGGAAGAAACTGGAGTACCCGGGGAAAACCCACGTGATCGGGTAGATGACTCCACTCTTTTTCACGTCCGATCGGGTGGGCAAACCCTGGCCGTCATGGTGAAAGGCGACAGCGCTATCTACTAGGTGGCACACCCGACCATCGATATTTTTAACATCGGGAGCGGTAAATTAGGTCTATAGAGTTCCATGCATGATTTGTTTTATATATTATATCGTGATACATATTTGTTCAAGTTTATAGTGAAAATGTGCTCAAAAAGGGCGGTAGTAACGCTCGAAGTACTTTTGGGTATTTAACTTATTGTGTCATACTTTGATTAAAACTGTGTTCTGATTGATATATATAAGGAAATAGTACTGATATGAGCAGAGGAGGTTGGTTGCGGGGTCAATCTAACTCTACAGCAAACTAACCAATCAGAAACAACGTTTCAAAAGTTCTTCATTTGGCTAAACATGATTTGCAGCGTGTACCTGTTAGTGGAACGTCCCAGTTGTACCAATACGGACCAGCTTATCCGCTATAAATGTGATGTGACGTTGCGCCGGAACTCACCGGTTCGTCGGGAACTCTCATTTGAGGACACAGTGAAAAAATTTCGTTTCAGATGTTTCGGCACAGAACTATTTAGGTTAATTAGGAAAACAATCGTTACCTTTTCTATTAGATTTATAGATTTGCTTCTGCGGGAATGTTATTTAGAATACGCTGTTCTTTTAAAAAGTCAGTTCCAAATTATTTCAATTAGAAAGTTCTGTTAAATGGAATGCACTTTAATTCACGATTCTTTCGCAGATTAGAATGCTATGCGTATTCCATGGCCGCGATGTATCCCCTGGATGCTTTCAGATCTTCTTTATCCGATGATGATCTGACCTTTCATTTCAGTATGAAAATTCAGGTCTTCATCTGCATATAAAAGGAATAAAATGAAAGCGCATGTCGTCTTCCAACCCGTGCAGGTTCGGGGAAATAATAGGCCTGCTATATCCCTCTGCATCGTAACAGGCGACTAATGAGGGAACCCCCTGCAGAATCGGGGTTGGTTTCTTCCTGTTTTCTATTTAGGGGATATTGAAGAAATCAATAACAGACCTGATGTATCCAACTGCATGTGTATCGTAAAAGGGAACTCATATGGGGGCCCTTGCAGAATCGTGTTTTTTCCCCGTGTCTTTCTTAAGGGAACAGTGGAGAGATCAAAATTGGTCTGCGGCACCCATTGCAACACTTAAAATCTTTTTCGTTTCCAATTTGTCCTGCCTTCTTTCTTTTCTATCTACTTTCAGTTTCAGGCGGTGTCTCCCTAAGCACCCATCTTCATATCATCCCGGCTGTTGCTAAGACGTTAAACTCGTATATAAAAGGAATATCTGAAACCATCCAGAGAATGTATCGCAGCCATAGCATAGGACTTATCTATTTTAAAAATCTTTTCTACATACAGTACCCATGGGTTTGGATTCTAATAAAACTATTCGTGATCTTTCATACTGGTAAATGAATGTGTACGATGACCTGTTTTAAACAGATGTAAACATGATTAATTTATGTTATCTGATTTTTTGTCACTAATGTTTCATTGTAGGCAAATTTATCAAGTGTCGATAATTTATTTCTATATTTTTTCTCAGTTTACTCATCCTCAGTACATGTTCAGCGTAAGTAACAACTTGATTCGGCCCAAGATGTTCGTAAAACGTCTACACTATCATTCGTTGTCGGCATTCAAGCTGAAGAGGTTGAAAACAACTGCAATTTAAAAATATCTTTCCATGGACATGAATTTGGTTGTTGGTGGTGTACTTAGCGCATATTCTGTAGTCCATAGAGTGAGAAGTGAACGATACTCGCTCTGAGGTTTGCGAAGCTAGAGACAAACTGTCTGTGTGTGATAAGGTTATTCAATACTGTACGTCAAAACTGAATTCTGCCCTCGATGGCATCTATTATTTAAAGTCTCGTGTGTGGAAAACAGAGATTTCGGTACAAGATGTTGTTAACAAATCTCAAGCCAGAACTGATGTTGCTGTGATGGTTTTGACGGAAAGCATTGGTCAACAGCTTTCCAAAATGAAAGAATTTGTGCTAAATGCAGTTGAATGTCATAGACATAATATCGCGTCAAGCAACACGAAAGCTTGCTATCCGAATAGTGAGATCTCAGCTTCCCCTGCTTGCAGCAAGGATGACTCTAGCAACTTACAAGACTCGGTCAATTCTCCAAGCAAAAGTGGAGTATCTTCGGCTGCTTCTTTGCCCCAGCCAACGACTCAGTGTGGCGATAAAAAAATCGGTTGAGACATTCTCCAAAATCGTTCAACAAATACAGATACTGCGTATTCTCCAACTTGTTTAAGGAAAATTTGATCCAGTGGTAGCGTATGCTCGGAAAATGTCCATTCAACAAAAAAAAATCGTTTAAGAAAGAAACCTTCATATGCCGCCTGTGTTTCCCGTACTTCCAAGGAAAATGAAGGTCGTGTCGCGGAGACAGTAGACTTAACTTGGGATAACGTCGTCGATACTGGTGGCTTTGTCGGAATGTTTAGGAGAAAACCAACCCGCTTATTCTTGAGTGGCATGTCGGACACATGCACCACAGATGATATACAATCTAATTTAGAACAGAAAGGCGTGTTTGTTACGTTTGTTCGTTTACTCAAAAGCCCTATAGATGGGGTTCAGTTTCTGCTCACGTGAATATTCTGTCATCTGACAACTTTAAAACTAAGAACCCTGAGTTTTGGCCTAGAGGTGTCAGATGTCGGAAGTGGTTAAGTAGGAACAAGTTTACCGGTGACAATTCCTTTGAGTCAGAAGAATCTGCTCACAATGAGGAAGCGTTTTAGTATGGCTAACTTTGAATTACTTGCCTTTTTTCATGAATTCTCTTCGTATCATGACTTGAAAGGTAACCAGAATTATGTCAGCGGCCTCTCATTTACATGATGCTCTAAGTAATGAAAGATATATGTGGCGAATCGGAACATTGGCTGTTCGAGGAAAATCAACACTTATTTCGTAGTATCCACGATATCTATGATTCTTACGTGATATCCGATTTTTCTCTTTATCCTCTATTTGATAGCAGAGTTCGCAAATGAGGATTTGCTCTGATGTAGCATAAAAACATCTCAAGCCGTGTTACTACCATAGACTCTAACGATGACCGTGTCGCGATTATGAGTGTAGCGCTCGACACTATGGTATTATTCGTTGTTAAGGTCTATTTGACAACAGCTCGATATGGTGTAAACCTCTACAGGGATTACATGGTTAAACTTGCAAACTTAATTGCAGCCTGTCAGTTGGTGGTGAAGTGACTTTTATCAGGGATTTCAATGCTAGCCTTTGTGGGCCTCGCAGTTTGATTCCTGCCAATAGACCTGGTCGTGAACTACAAAACCTTCTGACACAAAATAATAGTGTGGCTCTCACCACACTTAGCTGTTGTAGCGGCCCGAAACACTCATTTGTGCAGTGCGAAAACGGTTCTGTCTCCTTGATTGATCATGCTATTTTGCAATCAAGCAAACTTCATCTAGTACTTAACTGTGAAGTTTTAGATGACGACTCCTATCTTGATGTTTCTAACCACAGGCCAATAGTGATAGATATTCAAATACCACAACCGCAACTTCCTAGTCGTGTCGTGTCCATGGAGAGAATATTTAATAAGTGGATAACCGCGGCTGAGAATAGTAACATACACAAATACCGCGATAGCTTTATACAAACATTTTCATGATTTTGTAGTGAAAAAAAATTAACCAATTTACAGTGTTTTTTCCCAGACAGCTATTTACTGTATAATTGTGGTAGTAACATTGGAAATGCAATATATTATAAAACATGTTTAAACTCTGGTCAGCTATTTCGCGGGTTCAAGAAACATGAAGTACAAGGATGTACAATACGTGGCTTTTTATGACAGTTTTATAGGAATTCAATCAAAGAGTATCCGTATATATCTATAGCTATCACAGTGTTCCCCACTTTGATTGGCTAGCAGACATGAACATGTAACAGACACAGTGATTGGTTACATGCTAGCTGTTATCTACCGTTGTTCATACCGTGGCTGATTCCTGTTAGGTGGACTCGTCTGCTGGACAACCGGACTACTCGGTATTGAAGCGGATATAAAACCACTGAAACAAACAAACACTGGCGGGGCCTTGGTCACTCGGCAGAAAGATCTGCACATGACAAACGTTAATATATATATGGACTCGACACTCCTTGCGGGGAGTACCCACAAATACGTCATTTCAAATTGTTGTCCCCACACCCTACCACCACCCTCTTTAAAATCCCCGGATTCGCTTTCTTTTACCTCTGTATATAGCAAAGTCAGTGTATCTGTGTTTGGGCATGTCTACCTACCGGATGTAGATATTACAATGGCGGACCCGTATTCAGGAAGTACGCCTTTCATTATTGTCAGATGATCCTGGACGGTCATACATTGATAAAACCCTCTGATATACATGGTTATGTGTCCTACTGATATATGTAAATCTCGTCTCCACTTAGGAGTTTCCTATACTTAGTTACAGTGTTAAGCATTGGTACGGGGAAACTTGACAACCATGTTAGCTGTCAACACTGTGGCCCTATACACGGGCAAAGACGGTGCAGACTAATACATTGGGTCAGTCACCCGCCGCCCTGCAACTTTGTAGACTACGACGCCTGATACAAACAGACTATAGTACCGTCATCATCTGTTTTTTTTTTATATATATTGATAGAGTTGTCCCATAATTCAACTGTTCGAGGACATCAACCTGGACCTATGATCGGCCGTCAGGGATTACTGATGTACACTAGTACTGTGTTGTCGATCAATTGCATGTCTATTATTGTAGAGGAAGACTTTCTTATTTTTAATATTCAAGCAAACGTTTAAACTACCTAGATTATTTTCTGATTTGCTATACAGCAACTGAACTTAACTAGTGATCAGTTATGTTGACTTAGGTATTAAAAAAATAAACACTAAACTTATATGTAGCTGTGTTATTTTCTGCACATGGCGAAATATAAAATTGTCTACACTTATTTGTAGCTATGCTACTCTCCGCACAGGGTAAACAATAAAATTGTCAGTAATTATTTGTAGTTGTGTTATTTTCCGCATAGGACGCAGCCGTCTTGTGTAACGGTAAACAATCTATGAGTTCCAATGACAAGGTCTGAGTACTGTCCCCAGGTTAACCTTTTGGCAGGGACTCGATGGAGCCCCATAAAACACCGGGAAAATGATGAAAGTTTGATTAAAGTACATTTACCTTCGTTATAGACGATCAGGCTGTTTATAAAGTCAGCCTCCCCCCTGTAACATGTTATTTTGTTCCCGTGTGTGTCAACTGCTTATTTTCCAGTCCGTGTGTGCCCAGAGATATTTCAGAAGCAAACTTAATTATACTTAAAAGTGTTTTTTTTAAATACAACGTCATCATGCTTTTGTGATTGCTCTCGTTCTGCAGGGCTGGAATGTTACTCAAGCTTCGAACAATTTCAATATCTCAATCTGAAAAAGGTTCCTGACACATTTTGTTTGAATGAAAATAAAAAAAAAAACGTATTGTTAAATCAGATAATAGCTGTAAAATATAATTCATTTGATAATGCCCCAAAACCTGTAACGTTGCCAGTGGTGAAATTCTATATCATTCCGTCGTCACGCGTATTTGACCTGGAGGCATATTAGCGACTATGATAGTTACTTTTCAAAGTGTTTTCTTGAAATTAAACATCATCATCTCATGGTTTTACGTTTCCGTTCTGCAGGGGAGGCCATTTTCCTCAAACGATTTCTATCTCAATCCAGAAATGATCGTGCTAGGTCTTATTTATTTTAATGCCAATATTTCTTATTAACCTTCGGGCAATGAAATGTTTTCGAAGGCGTTTTGTTATAAATCTGTTCATTCACCGTCCTGAAAACCATTCTCATTTTTAAGCGAAGGTACAGAACACTTCCAAAGGCTCTAGCTTAAAATCAGTAATATCGCCTTCAGTTGTGGAGACATTTGTATAATTATCGAAGCTGCACATCATTTTTGTCCTTGTAAATTATTTCCAAAAAATGACCTTGTTAGCTTCACGATCGTGTAGACCTTATTTTGTATGGTAGTAAAATACGGCTTTTGTAGTTCCTCGATCCCCCGGGACAAACGTTTTGAAACTCATTTTTCGGATATTTTTTTACATGTTATTCCTGCCATCTATTAGTCTCGCATTTATCAAGATAAAATTGACATGTTTTAAAAATACATTAATTTCCATATTTCGTATTAATTACCTGGCAGCTTTTGAGCTTTCTGTCTGAAATAGATTACTTCATGCATTGCTCATAGAAGCATATCAAACTAATGCGTTTATCGCCGATTTTATGTGGTACACGAAATAATCGTATCGAATAAAAGTTGTATAATTGGTTAATATAGTAAGTGTTTAATTATTCAATGAACTTCAACCAAAACTTTTAATACGAAGACGTCGCGTTCATTAAGTAATTACGTAATAATCTAGATGCCAAAAAAACCGCTGATACTTATAATTACAGTTTTTGGCGATGCGTTAATTTCATGAGCAGGGACGTGTAATTATCTGATGCAACGTTTGTCGATTTGTTATTTTCATCGACAGGGATATGTAGTTGTCGTGTTAATACAGGAAGTAAGTTGGTAAATAGACTTTTGGAACAAAGTTTTACGTCCTCCTGTGACAACTTCAGTTTTAAGAGATGTCAGACATTTGTATTGCTATGTACTATATTCTCACTGGTAAATATGTCGATAAGGAACAGTTTGATAACGGAGATAGACCATTTAGTGATGGAGTTCTCCAATGATACTCAATACATGTATCTCTGTCTGGTTATACTATAGAGTGCAATCAATAGACAAGCATGAACGTTTCCGAATTAAAAAAGGGGTCATGAAAGGTTCCGAATCAAAACAAAGGTCCGGAAAGGTTCCGAATCATAACAAAGGTCTTTAAGGTTCCGAATTAGAACAAAGGTCCCACTCTGAACTCCTCGGGTGGCTCGTTCCCCTCGCATATTAATGATATAGCGTAACGGAGTCACCTGACGTTTGCTTTTCCGAATGTAGAGGTCCTAAAAGGTTCCGAATGTAGAGGTCCTAAAAGGTGCCGAGGTCGTGAAAGGTTACCTGTGTTTGCAGCGAATTTTAAACTTAACCCCGGCGTGATGAAACCAAAAGTAAAGGTCCTGAAAGGTTCCGAATGTAGAGCTCCTGAAAAGGATTCTAATATAAAGGTTCTGAAATGTTCCGAATGCAAACGTCCGGAAAGGTGTCGAACTTAGAATCCTGATAGGTCCTGAATGTAGAGGTTCTGAAAGGTTTCGATCAAAATGGTCCTGAAAGGTTCCGAATGTAATGGTCCTGAAAGGTCCAAAATGAAGATGTCCTGAAATGTTCCTAATGTTGAGGTCCTGAGCGGTTCCGAATATAATATTGAGGTCCTGAAAGGTTCCTAATGTAGAGGTCGTGGAAGATTACATGTGTTTGCAGCGAATTTCAAACTTAACCCCGGCGTGACGGAACATGATCAATATGACTGTATATCTATGGCCCAATAAGAATATTATATTGTCTAACCAGACTTATGTCACACAGTGAGTGATGACGTCATATACTTTGGTACCTGCTATGGTGTAATACTTAAGTCCGATACTTTAAAATTATCCAAGAAATGATCAAATTCGCTCTAAATGTAAACATAAGTATTTACTCCTGTGTTGTTGAAGTTTATAAGGGTATAGACCACAATGGGTGTTGAGACAAATCTGATAAGATCTTCTTGGTAGTTCACCAAGCTTCTCTAAAGACCCATTGAGGTGTATACCCAATAAAGGATTCAATCCGTCAAGATCGTTTTGCTGAGAGACTAGTTAAAAAAAGTGGGAGTGCTTACGGAGTTAATGTGTTTTTTAAAAGTACAACCTACTGCGCGACCTCTGTATATCACATTAGTCTCGACGTCACGTGGTGAGTCGGCGCTAGATCGCTACATTTTCAACAGAGATATGTTCTTATTTTGTTTTCGCTCGAACTGCTTCTTTGCAATACCACATAGTTTGTTGAAAAATTGTTTGCTTGAATATAGCTTTGAGAAATACTTATAGTTGTTGAAAAAATAGTTGTTCATTATGTTCATTTTCAGTACATCATAAATACCTTATTGATAACAGAGCGGGACAGCTTTTTACAAAATAAGGTCTAAAAAATAGAAGTGGAGCTTGCAATCACTGCTGTATGGGTTTCCAACTATATACAAAATAATATAAAAGATATTTCCGATCAAGCAGTTTATTTGGATTCACCAACACGCAAACCACTACATCAAGCAAGGCTCAGTGTTCGGGTTTTACTTTTTAAATTTTTGTGTTGTATCATCTTTTTTTTAATTTAAAAAAATCAATGTCAAAATACTTTACCTTATTTCTAAGAAAAATACCTTCTCTTTAAGTAAATCAAAATACACTTTATGAAATAAGTCGAATTCATCAAGTGATCGATTGGATTAGTGAATATGTCGCTACTAATGGCATAGAAAACGTGACGAAATCCCGCCTGATTACGTGTAGACTATTGGACACCTGACAAAATTCGCTTGGCAACACCTCACTTTTGGCTTGAATGTAGAGCATTCGCCCAGGTGAGGAAGGCAATGGGTTCTGTCCCTAGGCCGGGGCATACCAAAGTCCTTAAACAAGAATTCCACGGAAGTGGACGTGTCGCCTGCGCAGGAGGCTGGGAGATTGTGCTTAGCACTGCATGAAGTTTGAGTTTGATCGGCCAAAGGAAACTCAAGACATCTCAGAAAAACAGATTTTCTATTTATAGTAACAGCGACCTTGACCTTTGACCCCCGGACCTAAAAAGCAATCCCAAGCAAGCACTTTTGGTAAGGAAGCAATGCATGAAGTTTGAGTTTGATCAGCCCAAGGAAGAAAACTTCTGTGCGGACGTCGCCGCCGACATAGCAATACCTATGTGTCACCAGCTTTTCGCAGGCGACACAAAAAGGCACTTTTTATTCCCTGCTTAACGTTCAGCATGTACGGGAATGTCATCAGCTAGTTCACCCGATGTCAGTATAATGTAACCGGGCGGAATGCTGTGCTGGGTGCCTTCGGCATGGTATTTCATTGAGATAACACTATAAATTCGACATCAGATCCGCGCTATCACAAGCTGTGTAGGCAAGCACACAAACATATCCTGTCCCCAGCATACACACACGCAAGCACACATACATAACACACATGGAGGCACGACCTTAAATGACCTTAGCTGTTAATAGCACGTTAAACAAAATTAAACCAAACCAAACCAGACCGCCTGATCCCGTGTAGAGTATTGGACACGGGACGAAATCCTGCCTGATCCCGTGTAGAGTATTGGACACGTGACGGGATCCTGCCTGATCCCGTGTAGAGTATTAGACTATTGGACACGTGACGAAATCCTGCCTTATCCGGTGTAGACTATTGAACACGTGACGAAATCCTGCGTGATCCCATGTAGAGTATTGGACTCGTGACGAAATCCTGCCTGATCCCGTGTAGACTATTAAACTATTGGAAACGTGACGAAATCCTGCCTGATCCCGGGTAGACTATTGGACACGTGACGAAATCCCACCTGATCCCGTGTAGACTATGAGACACGTGACGAAATCCTGCCTGGTCCCGTGTAGATTATTGGACACGTGACGAAATCCTGCCTGATCCCATGTAGAGTATTGGACACGTGACGAAATCCTGCCTGTTCCCGTGTAGACTATTGGACACGCGTCGAAATCCTGCCTGATCCCGTGTAGACTATTGGACACGTGACTAAATCCTGCCTGATCCGGTGTAGACTATTGAACACGTGACGAAAGCCTGCGTGATCCCATGTAGAGTATTGGACACGTGACGAAATCATGCCTGATCCCGTGTAGACTATTGGACTATTGGAAACGTGACGAAATCCTGCCTGATTCCGTGTAGTGTATTGGACACGTGACGTAATCCTGCCTGATCCGGTGTAGACTATTGAACTGGACACGTGACGAAATCCTGCCTGATCCCGTGGAGAGTATTGGACACGTGACGAAATCCTGCCTGTTCCCGTGTAGACTATTGGACACGCGCCGAAATCCTGCCTGATCCCGTGTAGACTATTGACCTATTGGAAACGTGACGAAATCCTGCCTGATCCCGTGGAGAGTATTGGACACGTGACGAAATCCTGCCTGTTCCCGTGTAGACTATTGGACACGTGACGAAATCATGCCTGATCCCGTGTAGACTATTGGACTATTGGAAACGTGACGAAATCCTGCCTGATCCCGTGTAGTCTATTAGACACGTGACGTAATCCTGCCTGATCCCGTGTAGACTATTGGACACGCGACGAAATCCTGCCTGATCCGGTGTAGACTATTGGACACGTGACGAAATCCTGCCTGATCCGGCGTAGACTATTGAACACGTGACGACATCATGCCTGATCCCATGTAGAGTATTGGACACGTGACGAAATCATGCCTGATCCCGTGTAGACTATTGGACTATTGGAAACGTGACGAAATCCTGCCTGATTCCGTGTAGTGTATTTGCCACGTGACGTAATACTGCCTGATCCGGTGTAGACTATTGAACACGTGACAAAATCCTGTCTGAATTGGACACGTGACGAAATCCTGCCTGTTCCCGTGTAGACTATTGGACACGCGCCGAAATCCTGCCTGATCCCGTGTAGACTATTAAACACGTGGAGTATTGGACACGTGACGAAATCCTGCCTGTTCCCGTGTAGACTATTGGACACGTGACGAAATCCTGCCTGATCCGGCGTAGACTATTGAACACGTGACGACATCATGCCTGATCCCATGTAGAGTATTGGACACGTGACGAAATCCTGCCTGTTCCCGTGTAGACTATTGGACACGCGCCGAAATCCTGCCTGATCCCGTGTAGACTATTTGACACGCGACGAAATCCTGCCTGATCCCGTGTAGTCTATTAGACACGTGACGTAATCCTGCCTGATCCCGTGTAGACTATTGAACTATTGGCAACGTGACGAAATCCTGCCTGATCCCGTGTAGACTATTTGACACGCGACGAAATCCTGCCTGATCCCGTGTAGACTATTAAACACGTGGAGTATTGGACACGTGACGAAATCCTGCCTGTTCCCGTGTAGACTATTGGACACGTGACGAAATCCTGCTTGATCCCGTGTAGACTATTGGACACGTGACGAACTCTGCCTGATCCCATGTAGAGTATTGGACACGTGACGAAATCCTGTCTGATCCCGTGTAGACTATTGGACACGCGACGAAATCCTGCCCGATCCCGTGTAGTCTATTAGACACGTGACGTAATCCTGCCTGATCCCGTGTAGACTATTGAACTATTGGCAACGTGACGAAATCCTGCCTGATCCCGTGTAGTGTATTGGCCACGTGACGAATTCCTGCCTGATCCCGTGTAGACTATTAAACACGTGGAGTATTGGACACGTGACGAAATCCTGCCTGTTCCCGTGTAGACTATTGGACACGCGTCGAAATCCTGCCTGATCCCGGGTAGACTATTGGACACGTGACGAAATCCTGCTTGATCCCGTGTAGACTATTGGACACGTGACGAACTCTGCCTGATCCCATGTAGAGTATTGGACACGTGACGAAATCATGCCTGATCCCGTGTAGACTATTGGACTATTGGAAACGTGACGAAATCCTGCCTGATCCCGGGTAGACTATTGGACACGTGACGAAATCCTGCCTGATCCCGGGTAGACTATTGGACACGTGACGAAATCCTGCTTGATCCCGTGTAGACTATTGGACACGTGACGAACTCTGCCTGATCCCATGTAGAGTATTGGACACGTGACGAAATCATGCCTGATCCCGTGTAGACTATTGGACTATTGGAAACGTGACGAAATCCTGCCTGATCCCGTGTAGAGTATTGGACACGTGACGAAATCCTGCCTGATTCCGTGTAGTGTATTGGCCACGTGACGTAATCCTGCCTGATCCGGTGTAGACTATTGAACACGTGACGAAATCCTGCGTGATCCCATGTAGAGTATTGGACACGTGACGAAATCCTGCCTGATCCGGTGTAGACTATTGAACACGTGACGAAATCCTGCGTGATCCCATGTAGAGTATTGGACACGTGACGAAATCCTGCCTGATCCGGTGTAGACTATTGAACACGTGACGAAGTCCTGCGTGATCCCGTGTAGAGTATTGGACACGTGACGAAATCCTGCCTGATCCCGTGTGGACTATTGAACACGTGACAAAAAATCCTGCCTGATCCCGTGTAGACTATTGGAAACGAGACGAAATCCCGCCTGATCCCGTGTAGACTATTGGACAGATATCGCATAGTCTGTCCTAGTGTTGTGTGAATCGTCCGTGTATTATTGTGGGTATACATTATTCTATATATTGTCCATATTTGAGGATTTTTCAGGATTGACAGGTTAATAGTTATATTTAGACACCATGAACTTTACATACATGTAATATTTAACTCGATTTCTGAATGTTTCGAAATCTTGATTGGTTTGCTTTATCTCATTAAATATTTCTGAAGTAAACGTCCTTGTTTACAGCGTGCCCTATCCTTACTCCTAAAGTTAGCCTCTTTTGTAGCGACCATAGCCTACTTTTACCTCTGACGTAAGCGGCCTTGTCTACAGCGTTCCCTATTCTTACTCCTAAAGTTAGCCTCTTTTGTAGCGACCATAGCCTACTTTTACCTCTGACGTAAGCGTTCTCTACAGAAGCCGTAGTCTACTGTAGAGTCTGTGAGAAACTCTTTGTGCGATGTGTTTTTTGTGTGTTCAAATATAGAACACACCGGAAATTAACACCGAAGAGAGCTATTGCAGGGAAGAATCGATGTACTAGTGAACCACGCATACATCCGGTACAGAGACGTCCTCGTGGAGGGCAAGCCCCTTATGTAACAGGATCACTTCCCAATGAAGTGTCGTTGATTTATCAGGAGCCATTTCGTTTAACATGATCGAAGTATAAACACTTGGGGATTTAAACAAGATGAACGATTGACAATATCTAGAGTTATTAAGGGAGTTTCATATGCATTCACACAGGCACGCATCCACAACATTCAAAAATGTACACGGAGGCACGTTCTTAAATGACCTAAGCTGTTTATAGGATGTGGATGGTCGGGTGGTGCAGTGGATAGCGTACATGCCTTTCACGAAGGCGACCGGGGTTCGATTCCCCGATCGGACGTGAAAAAGTTTGGGGTCACTTGTCCGACCACGTCATAGGCATCCTATAGAACTTACATAGGACATTCAACAAAACCAAACCAAACATATACAGAGATATGACAACATAATAGTATATCAATTAGTTCAAATATGTTAATACCAAATATATCGACGTGTGCTTGTATATTGAGTTATGTTAAGTAATAATGCCCAGTTTTAAAACATCACATATGTAACTGATACTCTCCTTGAGTTGCAAGTGTCTCTTGCGTGCTGTACCAGTGGAATTGCCAGCGAAGCCTATGTGTTCTTAGGTCAAATATGCAGTATGTTTGTTTCAAAAAACCAGTAAAAAAGAAATTATATTTAGTATATCTCCCTGTCATGTCTCTAACGTTTCCTCTATCGTACGCTGATGTCAACCAACAGAATTGGACTGATAGAACCTTACATGGGTGTGGTCCGTGGACAGGGAAATTTCAACCCGAGGGTAAGAGCTTGGCTGTTTAGCACGAGGGTTGATATATCTCTGTCTATGAACCACAACCATGTTTGATTCTTTTGCTCCCATACTGGAAATAAACAGCCCGTGTCAATACTCCGTGACATTCATATGCTTGTATTCCATGACGCGCATGACTATAATTATGTTAATTCTATAGGGTTGATGAACTCTGAACATGAAATCAGAAATCTGTTTAAAGCACAACGTTAACAATAGTTTTAATATTTTTTATATGTTTTAGTATTTATTCGAGTACGCATGTAGTGATGATGCAATCAAAACAGTAGCGATGCAATCAAAGGTCAGAGGTCAAGTATGCAAAAGTATGTCAGACGTCATAGCGCGTGTAGGCTGTCTTTCCCTCGAGAGGGACAGGTTTATCTGTTCACGTGTCAATTCCTGTCTTTCACTGCCAAGTATTGGATAAGTATTCGCGATATATTTACATTTGCATGGCATTCTCTTTGAAAGCTGTGTCGCTGATGGGACTTTAGTTACCATGCAGCACGAGACACAATTCTTAGCGTATTAATACAGCATTGACCGGAACTACAATATCCAATGTAAATAAACATGACGGCTGCTGAAATATCGCTGGGCGTTGTGAGACTTGACAATATTATTGTAAATTTATGTCCAAAAGAAAAAAGAAAATATGAAAAAAATGCTTTTATTACAACGAAAACAAGACCAAGGTGTGCAATATCGTACAAAATGCACATCGGTTGAAATCACCAATGCCGGCAATGGAAAAACAATTTTAACACTCACGCAATTTATCAGAATATCGTCTGTTACACTGCACTAATCAACAGTGGTTCGTTACAAATGTCTGAAATATACATATTCTATAGACCTACTGACACATATGTTACAGACCTACTGATATGAGTCGCAGCACACATAAACATTTCAGACATTTGTAACGAACCCCTGTGCTCCGTCGCAAGATCACTCACTTCAAACGCTATCAGTTTCACGCGTCTCGCAGCCACGGTTTCCTCAGTTTCAGACGACATGTCAAATAACGAGGCTGTTATAGAATCTACCGACTGTAGTCAGATTCCCATACAATCAACAAATACATTCACGTCTGGAATCTTTACAAATTCGAACTTTTCTCTTTGCTTATTTAACTTCCAAAAATAACTCCCTCGTGGATGCAATGTCGGATTTATGGTGTTAACTGTATTTATCCATGCGCGAAATTTGTTCCGGGGAAAAATCGAAACGATTTCAAATCATACTTTCACTTCATAGCTCTATGGATAAACTTAAATCACCCTATAGACATATCATACGCAATTGTATTGATACTGATTTATTTTTCATGTTTTGTTATGATTATAAGACTCTTTCATGACCAGCGGTGAAGGATAGGGAAATCCCGAGGGTGTCATTTCCCTATCCTACAGACTTGGGCATGAAAGAGTATTTTTCTCTCATTACAATCACCAGAATAAGCTCAGAAACCATGAAAATGCGTTTGGACTGGCCACCATTTTGATTATTTTTTTCCATGACAATTTTTGACGAAAACGAATTAGATAGCAAGACTGAGCATATCCCATATTTTTGAGCAGAAAAAATAATCACATCTTCTTACATGTACGGTTAATATATAACAAAAGGTTTTAATGTCATCACGTCGCCTTTTCAGCATTGCGGCAGCGTAGAGTTCCAAATCCGTGACGTCACGTCTCGGGCTAAGATTCTGTTACATCCCAACCTCGGCTTACGCCTCGGTTGGGATTTTGTAACAGAATCTTAACCCTCGACTGAGACAACCCGATTTCGCTCAGCTACAGGGTAAAGATTTTATTAATCCTAATTCACATCAGGGATGGATTCTATTTCTTGCTTTTTACCTAAAACCCGTAAAAACAGCTGCTCTTCTAGTAGAGGTGTAAATTGTCCGCAATTGTTAATGACGTCAATGACCCTGACTGACCCCAAAAGTTATAGAATGACGTCACGAACAAAAGCGTGGCCCCGAAGGTTACTATATTTCCCCGCCAGCCTGCGCGTGTAAGCGAGCCAGACTCGTGGGTCGGATAGAATTTTCCAGCACCGCCGGAAATGTAGACATCTCGGTCTAGTATGCAAGAAGTACCGTGTTTGACTGACTACATTGATGTTAGCTCTAAGTTAATGTAATCTTATATCAGAGAACCGCGTCCTTCCGCGAACATTAGGTAAAAACCCGCGGTTCCCGTGCCAGACGTAATTTCGCAAATGAAAGCCATCAAATGACAGAGAAAGCCATTCAATAATGAGGCGGTCAATTCTGGCCAATTTACAAACAAAATGATACCTCCTTGATATTCCAGGTTTTATCATTGGTGCCTTGTTACTTATTATTTGTTTCTTAATGTCCTTCCTGTCTTAGGCCACTGAGATGTTAAAAATCGGACGTATGTCATCAATACTAAACCTTACACCAATGTCACGTTCACTGAGAGTAAACAGTACATGTACAAAGCGCCGACTTGGACATGATTCGCTTTTAAGGTAGCCATAGAAATACACATAAAGGATTTATCATCGGTAGCCAACAGTATCTTGTTATTGTCTTTGTTCATTTTTCCTTTATCCTCGTTTGCATTAAAAACGAAAACTGTGTCATGGTCGGGGGTTAAAATAGCTGCAAAGTATGTGTTAGTGTTAACAGATCCATCTCCTAGTCGGTCTTACACTAAGTTACATGTCTTTATCATCTTCTCCGGAAAATTGTCTGCTGGTTTAATGTTTTAAACATAAACATACACTTTTGGCAGATAATTAAAACTTGAAGTTTATATGGTATGCAAATTAAAAGCAGAAATAATACGTTTAATGTGCATTCCACTGAAGGTAAACATACTCAGAAAATTTTAAAATAACGCAAACGTGAACGTTAAGTTTGCTTTAAAACGACTTTATCATTATCTGTATCAATAAAGTGTACAGTTACGAACGGCTTCATCATTATGTCCACCATTCCATATTGCAATCAGTATAAAGTCGATTCGTTCAATCAAAATTTGTTTTACATCCATGGGAAGGAATACCAGTTAGACATGTATCGCAGCTTTTTATACGTTATTTTCTATGCGTGTTCCTTAGCTCGAGCTAGTAATCACTCGTATCGGAAATCTGATGTAAAGATGGAACTATATAAAGGTACTACAATGTTTAAAGGTACTCATAATTCACGACACATAAAAACGGAAGAAAGAGGTTCAAATATTACATACACTTCTCACTTCACGATTATCCCAACAGTTACAACTACCTATGATATTAACTCACAGTCACGCCTAACTTTAAAATTAGGTCACACTCCCAAACTACATTAAAAATCAACTCAAAGACACATCTACCTCACAGTCAACTTAACTTTTAATTCTAATTCACAATTATAGTTTACATTCATTTTTGTCCTTAACCGATACAGATGCTGTCATTATTTGGTCCTGCATGTGTGGTCGGATGGTGCAGTGTATAGCGCACTTGCTTTTCACCAAGGCGGCCGGGGTTCGATTCCCCGATCGGACGTGTATAGTTTGGAGTCACCTGCCCGACCACGTGGGTTTTCTCTGGGTACTCCAGTTTCCTCCTACACTAAGACCCCCCATGCGCTAACATCCGGGCAAACAAGAGTGATTAATACAAGCTGAAATAACTTGTTTCATAATTGTTGTTAAATAAATAAAGTTTATATTATTTGGACCTGCATAACGTTTTAGGTGAATGTCTTTAAAATCAATACATCAATCGATCGTTCAGTTAATTTGGTCAGCAGCTATCGGAAGTAGCCTTCATTAGGAATACAACACAGAGTGCAGGGAATATCTACCTCAAATGCTATAAAACATGTGACATTTCATGCGGCTCTCTGAAGAATTGTTTTTTTTTCTGATGTCTTCTGTATTGGGGGAGCCTAAATTGACCTGCTGCCCCCTCCAAACATTAGCTGTCTATGTCTGCCTCTAATGGGTATTGAGGGAGCCTAAATTGACCTGCTGCACCCTCCGAACATTAGCTGTCTATATCCTCCTCTAATGGGTATTGATGGAGCCTAAACTGACCTGCTGCCCCCTCGGATCACTAGCTGTCTATGTCCTCCTCTAAAGGGGTATTGGGGGAGCCTACATTAACCTTCTGCCCCCTCCGAACATGAGCCGTTTATATCTGCCTCTAAGGGGTATTGGGGGAGCCTACATTGACCTGCTGCCCCCTCGAAACACTAGCTATCTATGTCTCCCTCAAAGGGGTATTGAGGCAGCTTTAACTGATCTGCTGCCCTCTCGGAACATTAGCTGGCTATGTCTGCCTCTAAGGGGTATTGAGGAAGCCGAAACTGACCTGCTGCCCCTTCCGAACACTAGCTGGATATGTCATCCTCTTGGGGGTATTGATGGAGCCTAAAATGACCTGCTTCCCCCTCCAAACGCTAGCTGCCTTTGTCGTATTCTCTCACTTCCCTACCTTCCTTGAAGGCACCCGTTTCATATGATATTAGCTGTTGTGGAGATGTTAAAACTCTAACAAGCAAACGAAACGTTTCTACAATATTCATTTATAATAATTCAATGAATGTTAAACTTCACTAGTAAAGGTACCGGTCTGCCTTTTCCGTTAATGACTATGATTTACCCGTAGTCTTGAGGTTGCGGAATTTCTTTGGCGGTCACAACGCCTGCAGAAAGGACACACTACATGGGATTCTTCTATTTCTGACACGATAATTATAGCGTTATATCCTTCCAGACGGTGACGTGATTTCAATTGAAAAGTTAATTCGTTTGAGACTGGTATATTTTGAGGAAATGCCTCTATTTGTGTGATTCTGACAATTTGCTGTTGCCGTCGATAACCTACTTGAGTTTGAAATAGAATTAAATTGAGTGCGAGACTGCGATATATATCAAACTGCGTTTAAACGTGTTTATTTCTTCAATCGAGAGGGAATGATCACACTAGATCGCGAAATAATTATTATGTTAAATCTTGTGTGTCTATTTTGGACACAGATTCCAGTGTAAACTCATACATGACATCCCAATAATAATATCAGGCGTGAATTCATATTTATGCTTATTTTATTAAACAAACGGCAGTCCAGATTGCTTTTACCGATGGACGTGTAACCACCACAACGGAAGCCTATTGACACATACTCGGATTGCCGCATTGGAAACTATCAGATGGGGCGAGAGATTACCATAATTAGGTCAAAAAATTAAGGGTTCTGATGGCGGAGAGTGTACTTCCGGTATAGTACTTCCGACAGAGTATTTGTTCTCTATGAATATATGGTAATCAGACAGGACTTTCTTCTTTTTATATCTGGATTAATTTATGTACGCGTGCCAGCAATGGAAGCTAAAGGAATGAAGCTTTGATTAGCTAATATGGGTCATTCCTATGGCTTATTGTAATTATTCGGCAATATCTGTTGAGAGGAATGGAGGTCTCAGAGTCGTGTTATTAAGAAATCAGTTTCTAACTTTAAGATATGACGCCATGTCCTCTTTCTCTCTTATGCCTATCATGAACAGTACGGACTTTATACTTGTGTAATTTGAGACATTTTATAACTCTGCTTGTAAAACAACAATTTCATGAATAACTAATTTGTGATGCCAAGTTGTTTCTTCAAATCATCAATAATTAAATCAAATTTGATATTACGATTTTAAGTAAGACATCTATTGTGCATGTTTGATAACACCTACATCCTAAGCCATGTGTAAATAGACCCCCACCCCCTACTACATATGTACAGATCTGTGGAAATAGACCCCAACCCTACTACACATATACAGATCTGTGGAATAGACCCCAACCGCTACTACAGATGTACAGATCTGTGGAAATAGACCCCACCCCTACTACAAATGTACAGACCTGTGGATATAGACCCCACCCCTACTACACATGTACAGACCTGTGGAAATAGACCCTTCCCCTACTACATATGTATAGATCTGTGGTAATAGACCCCCACCCCTACTACAAATGTACATATCTGTGGAAATAGACCCCACCCCTACTACACATGTACAGATCAGTGGCAATAGACCCCACCCCTACTACACATGTACAGATCTGTGGAAATAGACCCCAACCCTACTACATATGTACAGATCTGTGGATATAGACCCCAACCC
>NW_018404747.1:13119-21734 GCF_002113885.1 Mizuhopecten yessoensis | reverse complement strand
ATAGACCCCAACCCTACTACACATGTACAGATCTGTGGAAATAGACCCAATCCCCTACTACGTATGTACAGATCTGTGGAAATAGACCGCAACCCTACTACATATGTACAGACCTGTGGAAATAGACCCCACCCCCTACTACGTATGTACAGATCTGTGGAAATAGACCCCAACCCTACTCACCATGTACAGATCTGTGGAAATAGACCCCGACCCCTACTACGTATGTACAGATCTGTGGAAATAGACCCCACCCCTACTACACACACAGACACACCCACAAACAAGAGACGAAACTGGATGTTACGGAACTTGGCAATACATATTATTATGCTACTAAGCATCATGGAATTTGTTACACCGGAACAGTTTTGTAAGTCATCGTAAATGTTTTTTAAGTGTGAATGTATGACCCACTCTTTGACGTCATACTTGTGACGCTTAATGCCTTTGACAGTCTGTGGAGGATGGTCATTCTATTGATTAAACAAACATGTTTACCTGCAAAGCAGTGTCATTCACATTGGTTGGAAATATCATATCAGCATAAAGTTCAATTCCTACTTGACATTCGTTAGCCGGAACTCGTTCAATGAATTACAACATGTCGTTTTTATATGTTAATGAAGTCATCAACAATTGACATGTTGTTTCCGGTAAACTTAATTGTTCTCATTATCAAATAATTGAAAAGTATTTGCACCAAAAATCATTTTCACACAATTAGTAACAGTATTGCGTAACATTATTCATAATTTAAAGGATGACAACAAACAAATTGCTCACCAATTACTTCTACTCCCTTCATTATATTACAATTAATGATTGGCAAATACGCCGGCCGACATATTCTAATGATATCGAGATCTGAGTGTTTTCTTCTTTCGTTTGTTTATATATAAAACTTGACTTTGATCCCACATTCTTCAACGTTATATTCAGTTTCATCTCTAATATCGCTGATGACGTTTACCGGTGTGTTACACTCTCAACTTGTCTTCCATTAATTAGCAAAAACCAACATACCATTCATAACTTACATTGTAGAGGACGGGTTGTTAGGAACACTTTTGAAAACAAGATATACATCAAAATATGGTAGCATATATCGTCAATGATTTTTTTAGGATTTATGAACAATAAGAAGACTGACGAAACAATCAGGTAGTACATACTAAACAATCGGCATTACCTGTAAACAGTCGGGGAAAGACTAAAGACAGGAAAAGACAAATGAATCTTACAGGCTTTAAAACAGGGGATTTGCCATGTTGTAATGAACCGAGTAAGTTCTCTTATCAGAAAAAAACAGAAACGGACATAAAGAATGTCCTTGAAATGGAATATGCTACATCCATTATTTTCGAAATTGACACAGAAAAGATGACGAGGCTTTTGGTCACATGTACGAAGATTAACAGTAACCCTTAAAATAGGCAGAAATACCGAAATACGACAATAACCTCTATAATAAACAGTTATCTCTATAATTAACAGTAATCTCTATAATAAACCGTTATCTCTATAATAAATCGTTATCTCTATAATAAACAGTAATCTCCATAATAAACCTTTATCTCTATAATAAACAGAAATCTCCATAATAAACCATTATCTCTATAATAAACAGTAACCTCTAGAATAAACCGTAAATTCTATAATAAACAGTAATCTCAATGATAAAGAGTGATTTCTATAATAAACCGTTATCTCTATAATAAACAGTAATATCTATAATAAACAGTAACCTCTAGAATAAACCGTAATCTCTATAATAAACAGTAATCTCTATAATAAACAGTAATTTCTATAATAAACAGTAATTTCTATAATAAACAGTAACCTCTATAATAAACTGCTATCTCTATAATAAACAGTAATCTCTATAATAAATAGTAATCTCTATAATAAACAGTAACCTCCATAATTACCAGTAATATCTATAGTAAACAGTAATCTCTATAATAAACCGTTATCTCTAAAATAAACAGTAATCTCCATAATAAACCGTTATCTCTAAACTAAACAGTAATCTCTATAATAAACAGTAATATCTATAATAAACAGTAATCTCCATAATAAACTGTTATCTCTATAATAAACAGTAATCTCTATAATAAACAGCAATCTTTATAATAAATCGTTATCTCTATAATAATAAATAGTTATCTCTATAATAAACAGTAATATCTATAATAAACCGTTATCTTTATAATAAACAGTAATCTCTATAATAAACAGTAATCTCTATAATAAACAGTAATATCTATAATAAACAGTAATCTCTATAATAAACCGTTATCTCTATAATAAATAGTAATCTCTACATATAACAGTAATATCTATAATAAATCGTAATCTCTATAATAAACAGTAATCTCTATAATAAACAGTAATCTTTTTAATATACCGATATCTCTATCATAAACCGTTATCTCTATAATAAACAGTAATCTCTATAATAAACAGTAATCTCCATAATAAACAGTTATCTCTATATTAAACCGTTATCTCTATAATAAACCGATATCTCTATAATAAACCGATATCTCTATAATAAACAGTAATCTCTATAATAAACAGTAACCTCCATAATAAAACGTTATCTCTGTACTAAACAGTAATCTCTATAATAAACCGTTATCTCTATAATAAACAGTAATCTCTATAATAAACCGTTATCTCTATAATAAATCGTAATCTCTATAATAAACCGACATTTCTATAATAAACCGTTATCTCTATAATAAACGGTAATCTCCATAATTAGCCGTAATCTCTATAATAAACCGATATTTCTATAATAAACCGTTATCTCTATAATGAACAGTAATCTCCGTAATAAACAGTTATCTCTATAATAAACCGTTATCTCTATTATAAACAGTTATCTCTATAATAAACCGTTATCTCTATTATAAATCGTAATCTCTATAATAAACCAACATTTCTATAATAAACCGTTATCTCTATAATAAACGGTAATCTCCATAATAAACCGTAATCTCTATATTAAACCGATATTTCTATAATAAACCGTTATCTCTTTAATGAACAATAATCTCTAGAATAAACCGTTATCTCTATAATAAACAGTAAACTCCATAATAAACAGTAATGTCCATAATAAACCGATATCTCTATAATAAACAGTTATCTCTATAATAAACTGTTATCTCTATAATAAACTGTTATTTTTATAATTAACAGTAATCTCTATAAATAACCATTATCTCTATAATAAACAGTAACCTTTAGAATAAACCGTTATCTTTATAAAAAAATAAAATCTCTATAATAAACCGCTTTCTCTATAACAAACAGTAATCTCCATAATAAACACTAATCTATATAATAAACAGTAATCTCTATAATAAACAGTAATCTCTATAACAAACAGTAATCTCTTTAATGAACAGTAATCCCTATAATAAACAATGATCCCGAGTTTTTTTTCTTAGTTGAACAAAACAAATATTTAGGTAAAAGTAAAAATCGCATTTTCTTTCCGCGAACATAACTTTGCTGACTTATTTGTATCGCTCGCGCAGAAACAAGACATTTGTTTGTCTTTACATGTTTGTGCTGTAAATAACGTTTCCATGTTTGAACAGTACACCTTACTTTCAGAAACAGGTTCTCGACCTATCTAATGAAAAAAGCATTTTTCACATTGGATTTTTTTTTTTACTCTAATTTTACATTAACATATAGTTAATCAGTAACTTACTTAATTTTCGCGAAGACAGATTTTGATTCCACAAAGAATAAATAACAACTGTTCATTATGTAAACATGTTCGCGATTCATTTTATTTTCCATGCATTTGTACATGCAAACTAAGGTGTATATATACATGTATTGTCGGTACTTTAAATGAATTGTAGAGATAAAGGGTGTTACTCACCTTTCCACACACAGGGCCATTAAGGTGAGGACGGACCCATATAGCGCTGCCACCATCACATAACGGTTTATCTTACAGCACACCGTCGGTAGCGTCCAGCCTCGGTCCATCATGAACTGGACAGTCTCTGGAATGCCTAGAATCATTATAACAAGGTCAGCAAACGCCAAATTAGTTATCAATAAGTTTGTCATTGATGTCCGCATCTTTCTGTTAAGAACCACAGCACACACCACTAGAGAGTTGCCACAGATTCCGGTAACTCCTATTACAAAAAACAGAAACGAGAGAAGAACCAGAGTTGCCGGTGAACTGGAACCCTCTCCCGGTTTAAAAGGAGGTGTCGTGTTGTTTTGCCAGACTGACACGTTTCTGAAATACACCGGATAGATGGTCGTGTCCATCGGAGTTCCTAGGACCTCAAAACAATCCACACACGTGTCGACAGACAAAATAGCATTCTCCCTGTCCTCCATAACGGAAGCAAAACGCTTATTTCTCTGGTATTTTAAAATAAATATTCCACCTGAAAAGTTGTAAGACAATAAATAAAAATTAGTGAAAAACGGACGTCCATGTTCGTTAGTGCATTGTCGCAGCGCATATATTAAAACTGACTGTGTGAGCCGATTTGAGAGTTGAAATAGTTCCGCCTATACCACTCTATTGATTAAATGGTTCAGAAAATCTTGGACAAATTCAGCACTCGAGGAACTCCTGTCCAACCAGTTGGGCACGTGCTATGGGATCAAGTGCTCTCGTTTTTATCCATGGATACGGCATTTGCTGGCCACTCTGGGATCCTGCTTCCGTAGATCCTTGTCCGAACGTCATATACGATCTGTATATTAATTAAGGAAATTAAGGAAGACAAACAATGTTTGCCTTTCTTGTAAACATAATGGGAATCTCGCGGGAAATCTCGCGGGATAAGAAAACGTCAATCTGCATGTGGTTATGTGGATTAACTGGGGTACCCCTATACGATGTCACACAGCTCCTGAACACCAGGAGTCTATCATTTATCATCACTACATGTAACACCGGGTCATTATAAACTCGCCAAACACAATTGATACTGTACGGGTTTACGTTATCGGCCGTGTCGCCTACACAATGTACACCAGATATCGGTCACCCGAAACCAAGATTTAAACGCTGTATCCGACCATACATCACTGGGTCAGGCAGTTAGGGATCAATTAACTTGATCTTTTTGATAAGTTGTTCATAATAATATGCTGTAACCATGCCTTTCGTAGTCTATAGGCTAACTCAATATAAATTCAGATAATGGATGAAAATAAGTCATTTTATAAAAAGAGCTACTATACGTCAAATTCGTCCCTGCTGCCCCATCAACCGACCAGAATCAGGACACCGTCTCTAATATCGGATTTGTCAAAACGTCGTCGGTAAACTTCCTGCATATAGACAAGAACGATCTATGAGTATCAAAGTTAAACTGTAAACGTCAGAGTTTGGTGAGAAAAAAGTCATCGTAAATATGAATGAATTCGTATGAACGTAATCCGGTACCAAGTTCTGCGTTTTAGCTGAGTTTCATTCCGATTTCGAACAGTTTTCGTTCCGTGTTATGTAGCTGATTTTTAATTCCGTTTTCCGTTATGTTTTTGCACATGTTTCTGTTTGTCACATTTCTATGTGGCGACATGGGTAGGAATGGATGATTGTCTCATGTAGATATGTCACACTGAGCCGTGATGAATATGTATCACCATTAAATATTAATAAAACAATCTGAGAAGGAGCGATTGAGTAGATCGACACAGCAGCCCATGTATCTACCGTGCAACAAGAGCGTCCGTGTTACCACGGATACTATAGTAAATATCTAAAACTCATTCTTCGCTGCTATGATACAGTCTTCCGAGTAAACACATCACTTTCTATACAATGGCTTCACTTGACTATAAAAAGGTCACTTTTACTATCTGCTGTATAACGTCTGCTGGATAACCGAAATACGCGGTAGTGAAGCGGACGTAAAACCTATCAATCAATCAATCAATCAAAATCTGCTGTATCGGTTGCCCAATCTTTATCGGACATCACTTAAAATCGGATTTAATCATTAGATTCAAAACATAACTTCAAAGCATCACTAAATGACAGCCTTAAACAAACACAACAGATTATTAAACAGAGGACATTGACTCAAATAAGCCGTTAACTCAGTATCAAACACTTCAATAAAACGGTGTCAAAAAGGATACAGAAATACCGTCCAACCACCGCAATGTTTGGTTTCCGTTAGACAATCGACATATTAAGGAAGCTCTTCTGACTATCTCCATGATTAAACGTAATCCACATGTAGGACTTTTCCACAAACAACCGTTTCCTTATATTAATGTTGGCAATCGACAGGTGTATAAGGTAGATAAGGTGGTCGGGATTTCAGATTGGCTAACAATGTGTCCACTCCACTACTGTGAAGCACGTGTATGCGTCCGATCGATTTTAGCAGAAATATGTGTCCTTCAACAATACGTTACTATAACACATTTAAAAGTACTACTACATCGCCGCCAAT
This sequence comes from Mizuhopecten yessoensis, assembly GCF_002113885.1. Lineage (NCBI taxonomy): Eukaryota > Metazoa > Mollusca > Bivalvia > Pectinida > Pectinidae > Mizuhopecten > Mizuhopecten yessoensis. The sequence goes on along the minus strand of NW_018404747.1, from coordinate 15,270 downwards.
ACACCAATAGGATTAAAACTATCAATTAGCAGGTGTTTTTGTTTGTCATACAGCTTTTAAACACCTCCAATCGACATTCCTTAGCATCCGATGAACATTAAATGGGAAATTGTTTGAAAAGAATACGTTTGAGCTAAGGGTTCCTTGTCGGTCGATAGTACCGCCCGTACCTTTACTATCTGTACCTAACAACGTCACAGAACGAGTTTGTCCTGAGGACGTGCAGACAAACCGCTATAAAAACGGCAAGTAGGATATGCATCCCGCTCACAATTACAATAATATTGAACATGTGTTTGTACAAGGCTAATGTGTTTACTAGAATACCTGGTTACTCAGTGTTTATTGGCCGGTACTACTGCTCTGACGGGGATACGGTACATATGTGACTCTACGAGATGCCAGTTCCGGCTGTGATCCCCGCGGGGTCCCGGGGGAAGGGGCAGATAGTTTATGTCAATGTAAAATGCTCGGAGCACTCTGCCAGAGTGAGGGGCGGTCTGAGGGTCAATGAGTACATTAGTTAGATAGCACCAGTGCTTTGGCAGATTCCTCACTTAGCGTGCGCGATTAAACTTTCAGCTTCCCGATACAATATCATAGTTCCTAGTGTTAAATATACGCCAAGTGGTGATGCCTCGGTATTTACGTTCTGAAGAGCGTTGAGAACAGCTCTTGATAAGTCAAGTATGAAATGATTGCGCGACCTTTTCAATGAGAGCGTGTATATGAACATGTAGCATTGCCACTTGTCAAAGTGCGGTCGCTGAACTCTTCAGAGTACTCATAGTATTAACATTTCACGATTTCCTCATTAAGGAGCTTTGTGAACGGATAGTACCGCCATCTTGGTAACTAACAACCAAAATGTTTGTTTTGTTTACTTTTTAAAATCAAGTATATTAAATTTGTCTGAGGACACCATGGTCACACACCCCGTATCCATTTACAACTGTACATGTACAATCGGCCGGTTTAGCTATCAAACAATTCAAAGCGTTAATCACACTTTTAACGAGGACAAATATTATACTCAGAGATACATTGCTGCTGGTAAAGGTGACTGATTTTCATTGAAATTTAATGGGAAAGACTACTTGGTATTGCTTAAACCCTGGCAAACTATATACACATGTCTATAGAATATACTTACATATGTACATAAACATGTACTCTCCTTGACAAAACATATACACATGTCTATAGACTATACTTACATATGTACATAAACATGTACTCTCCTTGACAACTATATACACATGTCTATAGAATATACTTACATAGGTACATAAACATGTACTCTCCTTGACAAACTATATACACATGTCAATAGAATATACTTATATATGTACATAAACACGTACTCTCCTTGAAAAAATATATACACATGTCTATAGAATATACTTACATATGTACATATATACACATGTCTATAGACTATACTTACATATGTACATAAACATGTACTGTCATTGTCAAAATATATACACATGTCTATAGAATATACTTATATATGTACATAAACATGTACTCTCCTTGACAAAACTATATACACATGTCTATAGAATATACTTATATATGTTCATAAACATGTACTCTCCTTGACAAACTATATACACATGTCAATAGAATATACTTATATATGTACATAAACACGTACTCTCCTTGACAAAATATATACACATGTCTATAGAATATACTTACATATGTACATATATACACATGTCTATAGACTATACTTACATATGTACATAAACATGTACTCTCCTTGACAAAACATATACACATGTCTATAGACTATACTTACATATGTACATAAACATGTACTGTCATTGTCAAAATATATACACATGTCTATAGAATAAACTTACATATGTACATAAACATGTACTGTCTTTGTCAAAATATATACACATGTCTATAGAATATACTTACATATGTACATAAACATGTACTGTCTTTGTCAAAATATATACACATGTCTATAGAATATACTTACATATGTACATAAACATGTACTGTCTTTGTCAAAATATATACACATGTCTATAGAATATACTTACATATGTACATAAACATGTACTGTCTTTGTCAAAATATATACACATGTCTATAGAATATACTTACATATGTACATAAACATGTACTGTC
>NW_018404747.1:4933-10799 GCF_002113885.1 Mizuhopecten yessoensis | reverse complement strand
ACGGACACAGGGGTACTTACCTACGTCACAGGCGGAGATCACGGACACAGGGGTACTTACCTACGTCACAGGCGGAGATCACGGACACAGGGGTACTTACCTACGTCACAGGCGGAGCTAACGGACACAGGGGTACTTACCTACGTCACAGGCGGAGATCACGGACACAGGGGTACTTACCTACGCCACAGGCGGAGATCACGGACACAGTGGTACTTACCTTACCTACGTCACAGGCGGAGATCATGGACACAGGGGTACTTACCTACGTCACAGGCTGAGATCACGGACACAGGGGTACTTGCCTACGTCACAGGCGGAGATCACGGACACAGGGGTACTTATCTACGTCACAGGCAGAGCTAACGGACACAGGGGTACTAGCCTACGTCACATGCGGAGATCACGGACACAGGGGTACTAGCCTACGTCACTGGCGGAGCTAACGGACACAGGGGTACTAACCTACGTCACAAGCCGAGATCACGGACACAGGGGTACTTATCTACGTCACAGGCGGAGTTAACGGACACAGGGGTACTTGCCTACATCACATGCGGAGATCACGGACACAGGGGTACTAGCCTACGTCACAAGCGAATATCACGGACACAGGGGTACTTACATGTACCTACGTCACAGGCGGAGCTAACGGACACAGGGGTACTAACCTACGTCACAGGCCGAGATCACGGACACAGGGGTACAAAAACAATCTGGTTTTATGATTCATCATTCCACTGTCCATCAGCTAATAGAAATTTACCATAACATATGTTGTTCATTAGAAGAAAAAAAACATACTTGTCTAATTTTTTGTGATATATCGAAGGCTTTTGACCGAGTTTGGCATAGGGGTCTTTTACATAAATTGCATGCTTATGGTATTAGAGATGGTTTACTACATTGGTTAAAAAATTACATTTCAAACAGACAACAACAGGTTCTTGTTAAAGGTGTGTATTCTAATATAGGTTACACAGATGCTGGTATACCACAAGGAAGTGTGGTAGGTCCTCTGTTATTTTTGGTTTATATTAATGATATTGTTGATAATTTAAATAGTATTTCACGCTTATTTGCTGATGATACCTCTTTGATGTATTCTTCGTCTTCTCATGCTGATATTGAAATGTGTGTAAACAGAGATTTGGAAAAACTTGACAAATGGTCACGGGATTGGCTTACTAAATTTAATCAACAGAAAATGATGTGTTATTTATATCTAATTCGCGAAATATACTTCCTTTACAGATTTGTTTTGGTACTGAGACTCTGAATTGTGTTGAAAGTCATAAACATTTAGGCGTAATATTTCGTGCAGATGCAAAATGGTCTTTACATATTTCCGAAATTCAAAAAAAAAAGCATGAAAAAGGTATCAGTACTACGAAAGTTTAAATTACTGTTGAGTAGGAAAACTTTGTTAAGAATATATAAAGTATTTGTGTTGCCTGTGTTGGAATATGCCTGTGAAGTTTGGGATGGTTGTTCTCTGGCAGATCTAACTAAACTTGAACAAGTTCAGCTTGAAGCAGCAGGACTTATTACTGGCCTACCCTCTTTTTCTAGCAAACAATCACTGTATCAAGAATCCCAACTTGAACCTCTATCTGAAAGAAGAAAACTTAAGAAACTTTCCCTTATGTACAAACTCCATAATAAAACTAAATATTTTACATACACGATTGCGTCATTCATGTAGTGATCCAATGTGTGCATGTTGGAATGAGTGTGAAAATGCAGTCCATTACTTTTTTGATTGTATGCTGTATATCAGACAAAGACAAATTTTGATTGATGATATCTCACGTTATTGTAATATTTCTCTAAATGTTATTATGTACGGTTCTCCAAACTTGTCAGATGTAGACAATGAAATATCTTCCATATAGTCCAAACCTACATTAAAAATAGTAACAGATTTTAAGGTCAGTAGTATTATCCTATCATCTCTCTTTCTTATTCTTCTAAATTTCTTTTTCTTCCCTTTTCCCTTCCTTTCTTCTTTGTTCATATATATTATGAATATATTTGTTGTTGTTGTCCTGTAATCAATATAATGAAATGTATTGGAGAGTGCGTTTCTAAGTTGAGATAACTTGTGCCTAATCCTTTTTGTTGAATGACAAATAAAAAATGTTTAAATCAAATACTTTCCTACGCTACGGCGGAGATCATGGACATATGGGTACTTACCTACGCCACAGGCGGTGATCACGGACATAGGGGTAACTACCTACGCCACAGGCGGAAATCACGGACACATGGGTTGACCAACGTCACAAGCGGAAACTACGGACACAGGGGTACTTACTTACGCCACAGGCTGAGATCACGGACACAGGGTTACTAATCTGCGTCACAGGCGGAGATTAAGGACATAGGGGTACTTACCTACGTCAGAGGCAAAGATCACGGACACAAGGGTACTTACTTACGTCACATGCAAAGATCACGGACATAGGGGTATTTACCTACGTCACATGCAGAGATCACGGACATAGGATACTAATTACCTACGCCTAATGCGGAGATCATGGACAGAGGGGTACTTACCTACCAACCCACAGATCAATCAGGGGTAAGGGGAGCTTTGACTTTTGTGCTTTAAACAAAAACGAAAACGGTATCAAAAACGTACAAATTTCTATAAAATAAAATCGATCTACGCAGTTGGATAGTTTTCATAACATTAATTATCATACTAATCTTACTACATTTGCATCAGTCAACTAAAAGAAATATATCTGAGTGCGTTCTGAACAATTAAGTTCTAATTATGTTTTAAATGGTAAAATATCAAAATAAGATTGATTTTGGTTGATTGAAAGGTGAGTAATACGAATGTAGGTAACTCTTGATTGTAGTGGTAGGACGCCGGGCTCGTGACCAAAGGGTTGCGGGTTCGAGCCGCGGCACGGAACTGTGTTGTATCTTTGAGTAAGATACTTTACTCCGCTGGTTCCAGTCTACTCAGCTGTAAATGAGAACGTTGTTGGGAAGTGCTAGAATTGTTGAATGCTAGTTGTGAGCGCCGAAATGGCAGCACCGGCTGTATGCTCCCCAGGGAGTTGAGAAAGATATTGGCTGGTTGCAAAGGCCCTATAACCACGGATAATAATTTGTGAACCGCGTTGATACGACCTACGAACTAAGTTGTGATAAAGCGGTATATAAGAACCTCCAATTATTTTTTTTATTAATTATTAATTATGTTTGATTTTAGTTTTGGTCACGTTGAGGTGGGAACAGGCCCAAGTGCGCCATATCTTTAAGTGAATCATATTAAAATCGTGCAAGGAGTTAATTTCAATAGCTTATTAAACCTGCAGGAAAAAGGGCATAACTCCATGAAATGGGGACAAAATAGCATAGAAATGACATTTACATTGTTGTGTTATACCAATACAGTGTGTATAGGAGTTGAAGTGAATCTGGTAGAAATTGCGGAAGAAATTGATTTTAAAGTCAATTCCCGTTTGAAAAGTCCAAACGGGCAGAATTCTCTAAAACGGGCGAAAAATGCCAAAAAAATAGGTACCCAAATTTGAAGTGAATCCGGTTAAAACTGTGCAAGGAATTTATTTCAAAACTCCTGTGACAGCTGGACTGCTACAAAAACCTATTGGGCAAACTGCTAATCCAAACTATGCGTAACGTTTGGAAGAGATTTGTTGAATTTGAGGCTGGAGATGAAAAATCTTTAATAGGATTTGATAGGATATTAGTGGACGCAAGCATTACTGCCTCTATATCAACATGAATATAATTTGAGTAATAATGTAGTAAACCTAAAATAAGCCTACACATAAGACGCTGTATAATCATACTTCAACTCAAGATCTTTCAGAAGTTTTTCTCAAAGTCACATACGCTACGAGATGAAATAAGATCTTGTGGGAGACTATTCCAGATATCAATTATTCTTTGAGTAAAGTAATGGTTTCTAATATTTAAATGAAAATGTTGTTTGAGTATTTTTTACTGTGTCAACGAGTGGTTCTTTGAGCGACGAGATCGGACAATCCCTCCATCAAATTCGGCCCATTCTCCGCGCAAGCGTCTGTATGCTAGAGTTGGAAGCTATATCCGGGGAGTAATTTTGTAGATCTTCTTTAAACGTTCTTTATACTTTCAATGTCCTTAATTTTGTGTGGACTCCAAACACTTGCAGCATACTCTAAATGAGGTCGAACCAACGCTTTCAACAGATTTGTGAAAAAAAATCGTCCTAAAATACAAATGATCTCCTTATGACACCTACGATGCTGTTGGCTTAATTTTAATTGCTTGTTGGATATATATTGTAAAGCTCAAGTCTTGGTCTACTACAACCACTAAATCTTTCTCCGATGCAATGTTTTCCAACGGTATAATTTTTTCTTCCTTGTCCGTTAGATGATATCGTGGTTTTCCCTTTTTATGTTTTGTTGACACGGTCAAAACTTTACACTTTTTAGGATGGAAACTTCATAACCACTTATCCGACCGTTTCATAAAATTGCAGAGATCATCTTGGAGTTAGCGTTCACCGTTAACATCAGATATTGCTCTGTACAACTTAGTGTCATCAGCAAACATAAAAGGTTGGCGAAGACGTGCATTCCGGTAGGTTGTTAATGTATATGACGAAAAGTATTGGACCTAGCACACTTCCTTGAGGTATCCCACTAATGGCTGNTTTTCTGTCACTTCTAAACAATGCTTATATATTACAGACAGAATTTAACTGTAGCTTAATTTGGCTTGGATACAAAATGTTTGCAAATTCAAAAAATACAGCCCTTTTATATATGTAAATGAACACAATTACTTAGAAATCATACCTGGAAATAATTGATAGGTAGCAGGGCCATGTATGATGAATGAGTGGTAATGTGTGAATGTATTAATGTTTATGAAATTTGATATATTTGCATTGTTATAAACTTGGAAAAGCAAAAAAGTAAAATTAATAGTAATAATTGTATAACTATAAAAATCACCAACATCACGGTATGGAACTTCAGTCTACATGCACGACCTCTTAATGTTGAGAAGATCAATATAGGTTACCGATCGCGCTGGTAAGAGGTATACAGTGTTTAACTACAGGGACGTTACGTTTGCTGATCGGAGGATTGTGTTATCAAGTGGTTTCAACCGATAAAGAAGTGTCATTTGTCACGAGTTTAGAAAATCAAATAAAAACAGAAGCCAGTTTGGGATCTTCTAGGCTTTTTGTGGATCGATGTCCTTGGAAAATTGCGTGTGTATCGATCTACTTGGTTTTAACAATTACCTAGCAGCTATTTGGTGCCTCAGGCTATATCATTAGTACCATTTCATTTCAACCTTGTGCATTGCATAGATTCATTTCATTAAGCTCAAACACAATCTATATCTGTTCTTAAAATGAAGATACTTTTCCATACGCTGCGCTCGTGAACACGTGTCAAATTTCAGTTACGAGCCATCTCTAAGAGGCCTATTTTTCTGTACAGGTGGTGTAGTGTGTATGGCGAGTGGTCGGGTGGGGCGCAGTGGATAACGCACTCACCCTTCACCAAGACGACCGGAGTTCGACTCCCCGGCGCGCTATCTTCTTGACCAACAAGAGTGATTACATGTACATGTAATATAAATTGCAATAACTCATTTCATAATTGTTGTAAAATATATAATAAAGTTTTATATGGTGTGTGCAACGTTTTTTTTGTATTTATACATAGAATACTATCATGATAGTTCAGGAACTGAGTTGAAGCGAAAATCCCAGGGCAAAAGGACTAAAAACCAAAGTGCACAAATCAATTTGGTGCAATAACAGGGGCACGGACATAAGAGTAATTACTTACGCCACAGGCGGAGATCACAGACACAA
>NW_018404747.1:0-135 GCF_002113885.1 Mizuhopecten yessoensis | reverse complement strand
TTGGGTATCACAAACTAAAACCCTGAGCATTTACTTAGGAAACAATTCAAAGGTATTATCAAATCTTGATTGGGCGGATAGCATAAGAGGTACTGGTGCACTAATTATTCTAATTAAAAACTGGAATAAGAGAAA
>NW_018404746.1:22327-22460 GCF_002113885.1 Mizuhopecten yessoensis | reverse complement strand
TCTTGTTGGTGTCTTTTCTTTGTTTTTTGGTGTTTCATAAGTTCCAGTTAGTGTCTTTTCTTCGTGTTTGGTGTTTCATACGTTCCTGTTGGTATCTTTTCTTTGATTTTTGGGTGTTTCATAAGTTCCTGTC
>NW_018404746.1:12698-12892 GCF_002113885.1 Mizuhopecten yessoensis | reverse complement strand
TTTTTTTTTTTTTTTTTCATAAGTTCCTGTTGGTGTCTTTACTTTGGTATTTTGGTTTTCATAAGTTCCTGTTGGTGTCTTTTCTTTGTTTTTGGTGTTTCATAAGTTCCAGTTGGTGTCTTTTCTTTGTCTTTGGTGTTTCATACGTTCCTGTTGGTGTCTTTTCTTTCTTTTTTGGTGTTTCATAAGTTCCG
>NW_018404746.1:0-135 GCF_002113885.1 Mizuhopecten yessoensis | reverse complement strand
TCTTTTCTTTGTTTTTGGTGTTTCATAAGTTCCTGTTGGTGTCTTATTTTTTTATTTTTTTTTGGTGTTTCATAAGTTCCTGTTGGTGTCCTCTCTTTGTTTTTGATGTTTCATAAGTTCCTGTTGGTGTCTTTT
>NW_018404745.1:4556-4746 GCF_002113885.1 Mizuhopecten yessoensis | reverse complement strand
ACAATACTTCGTTATATCGAGTATTTACTGTAATCTGATAAAACTAACAATAATTCGTTTAACGAGTATTTACTGTAGTCTGATAAAACTAACAATATTTCGTTATAACGAGTATTAACTGTAGTCTGATAAAACTAACAATACTTCGTTCTATCGAGTATTTACTGTAGTCTGATAAAACAAACAATAT
>NW_018404745.1:0-135 GCF_002113885.1 Mizuhopecten yessoensis | reverse complement strand
ACAATACTTCGTTATATCGAGTATTTACTGTAATCTGATAAAACTTACAATGTTTCGTTTTATCGAGTATTTACTGTAGTCTGATAAAACTAACAATACTTCGTTATATCGAGTATTTACTGTAATCTGATAAAA
>NW_018404744.1:3131-3265 GCF_002113885.1 Mizuhopecten yessoensis | reverse complement strand
TGTAGAGTGTGACTTGTAGGTCTTGAGTCAGTATACTGTGTTGCCGGGTGTAGAATGTGACTGGTAGGTGTAGAGTAAGTATACTGTGTGGCCGGATGTAGGGTGTGACTGGTAGGTCTGAAGTCAGTATATAA
>NW_018404744.1:0-135 GCF_002113885.1 Mizuhopecten yessoensis | reverse complement strand
GTGTGACTGGTAGGTCTGATGTCAGTATACTGTGTGGCCGGGTGTTGAGTGTGATTAGTAGGTATGGAGTCAGTATACTGTGTGGCCGGGTGTAGAGTGTGACTTGTAGGTCTTGAGTCAGTATACTGTGTTGCC
>NW_018404743.1:5371-5510 GCF_002113885.1 Mizuhopecten yessoensis | reverse complement strand
AGGTAACATATACCCTTGAGGAATTGTACAGGTAACATATACCTTCTAGGAATAGTACAGGTAGCATATACCCTTGAGGAATAGTACAGGTAGCATATACCCTTGAGGAATAGTACAGGTAACATATACTCTTGAGGAT
>NW_018404743.1:0-135 GCF_002113885.1 Mizuhopecten yessoensis | reverse complement strand
AGTACAGGTAGCATATACCCTTGAGGAATAGTACAGGTAACACATGCCCTTGAGGAATAGTACAGGTAACATATACCCTTGAGGAATAGAACTGGTAGCATATACCCTTGAGGAATAGTACAGGTAGCATATACC
>NW_018404742.1:1314-1922 GCF_002113885.1 Mizuhopecten yessoensis | reverse complement strand
CCACTGCCTGACACCTGAGCTATCACTACCATCTAACGAAATAGTCCATGCTGTGGGTCGGGTCTGACAGGTACATATATAAGGTTATTATAAGATCAGCTGAGGATTGGTGTGTGTTTTAAATTCGTATGTTTCGTAAACAAATGTAGAACATGATTGTCTAGTAACTGATTAAATGCTTATGAAAATGTCTCTCCTTTTTTATCTGCAATCAAAGAACTATTACTTTTTATCGACGAAAGAAAAATGTAATGACTGTTTCCCTACATTGTAATTTTATAAAATGAATATCATTTACTGTAAACTGGATCAGTTAAATATGGGATCGTCTATATATATGATTAGAGCAGCCAATGGTTGATGTTTAATTAAAATCTTATCTTGCTGACCTCTGTCCTTTTTCTCTGTATCACAACTTATATATGGACTACTGTCTTTTCTCTTTTTTCTTTGTTCACTTTTTATATTTAGTGGCATATGTAGACAAACAGTCCTTGACTGTACCATCCGAGTACGTAAACAATTCAAACTGTAACATAAATGCCCGATTGTCATCCCGCGCCAATGCATATTTTTTACTTAAATGATTCACTTTGCTTTGATATATA
>NW_018404742.1:0-135 GCF_002113885.1 Mizuhopecten yessoensis | reverse complement strand
AGTGTTTTATTGGACGGTTACAAATGAAACAATACTTAGTTAATTTCATGATCATAACTAACTTGATCCTTAAGTTACATACCAGCCCACATGACTATAGATTTCACGTTCTATACTCTCTAATAACATTCCTAC
>NW_018404741.1:223793-223899 GCF_002113885.1 Mizuhopecten yessoensis | reverse complement strand
AGCATTCCAACAAAGGGAATACAGGATGAACCAAAAGAAACATTCAAACAAAGGGGATAAAGGGTGGACCAAAACAAACATTCTTACGAAAGGAATAAAGGGTGAA
>NW_018404741.1:223566-223721 GCF_002113885.1 Mizuhopecten yessoensis | reverse complement strand
AGGGTGAACCAAAACAAACATTCCAACAAAGGGAATAAAGGGTGAACCAAAACAAACATTCCAACAAAGGGAATACAGGATGAACCAAAAGAAACATTCCAACAAAGGATATAACGGGTGGACCAAAGCAAACATTCTTACGAAAGGAATAAAGA
>NW_018404741.1:209960-218982 GCF_002113885.1 Mizuhopecten yessoensis | reverse complement strand
TCCAACAAAGGGAATAAAGGGTGGACCAAAACAAACATTCCAACATAGGGAATAAAGGGTTGACCAAAACAAACATCCCAACATAGGGAATAAAGGGTGAACCAAAACAAACATTCCAACATAGGCAATAAAGGGTGGACCAAAACAAACATCCCAAAATAGGGAATAAAGGGTGAACCAAAACAAACATTCTTACGAAAGGAATAAAGGGTGAAACAACACAAAAATTCCAACAAAGGGAATAAAGGGTGAACCAAAAAAAACATTCCAACAAAGGGAATAAAGGGTGGACCAAAACAAACATCCCAAAATAGGGAATAAAGGCTGAACCAAAACAAACATTCCTTCGAAAGGAATAAAGTGTGAAACAAAACAAACATTCCAACAAAGGGAATAAAGGGTGAACCAAAACAAACATTCCAACAAAGGGAATAAAGGGTGAACCAAAACAAACATTCTTACGAAAAGAATAAAGGGTGAAACAAAATAAACATTCCAACAAAGGGAATAAAGGGTGAACCAAAACAAAAATTCCAACAAAGGGAATAAAGGGTGAACCAAAACAAAAATTCCAACAAAGGGAATAAAGGGTGGACCAAAACAAACATTCCAACAAAGGGAAAAAAGGGTGAACCAAAACAAACATTCCATCAAAGGGAATAAAGGGTGAACCAAAACAAACATTCTTACGAAAGGGATAAAGGGTGAAACAAAACAAACATTCCAACAAAGGTAATAAAGGGTGAACCAAAACAAACATTATTACGAAAGGAATAAAGTGTGAAACAAAACAAACATTTCAACAAAGGGAATAAAGGGTGGACCAAAACAAACATTCCAACAAAGGGAATAAAGGGTGAACCAAAACAAACATTCTTACGAAAGGAATAAAGTGTGAAACAAAACAAACATTCCAACAAAGGGAATAAAGGGTGGACCAAAACAAAAATTCCAACAAAGGGAATAAAGGGTGAACTATAGGCGTAGTCAAGTTACGGGATGTTTTCCGTTTGTTCTGTTATTTTCTGGTAGTGTAGAGACAAATAAATCATGCGATCTTAAGATATTGGAAAAAAATGACTACAAAGTACCGGTACAAAATCATTAACAAAGAAAGAAGGAGAGATACCTATTAAAGTATGACATATACGATGATGAACGGACGTCATTGGCAGATGTAGCTGATACCGGGATTAACATATAATGGTCATACATCTAAATGTAGTCATTACGACGTAATTGGCTTAAATGTGTTTTCGTCTGTGTACGGCGAATGGTTGTTGATACATTTTCAAGTGTACGGCAACTAGCATGTTAACAGTACGGCGAATAGCTATACTAACATAGCCATGTTTAGAGCGAGCATTTGTACTAGCTACGTTGTTTATGTTGTTATACCATTGCCGTAGCATACCAATGGTGTTGCTTTGTAACACTTTTGAATGATATCGTAAGGGAATGGGTAAAGAATGCCTAAAGTCTTATGAATGCCGAGTTAAATAATGATAAGGATTACCAATTTTTCACATGCTATAACACATCATAAGCTGTTACCTTGACAAAGCGGTGGAGAGCAACTTAAGCTGTTACCTTGACAATAGGGATGGATAGTTGGAACTTTTGATGTGACCTTGACAATAGCGGTGGAGAGTTGAAACTTAAGCTGTGACATTGACAATAGTGATTGATAGTTGGAACTTTTGATGTGACCTTGACCATAGGGATGGAGAGTTGGAACTTTAGATGTGACCTTGACAATAGGAATGGAGAGTTGGAACTTTAGATGTGTCCTTGACAATTGGGATGGGTGGATAATTGGAACTTAGGTAGAAGGTGACATACTATTTCCCTTCCTCTCTCCTTTATCTTAACATTCTCCCGCTTCTTTTTTGTTCGATAAAACTTCTTTCATCGGGGATGGTGGTGAAATGGAAAACGGTTTGCAGGGGAAGTAACTCAAATACGTATAGTTAATAATACTCGCGTCACCATAACTATCCAGTTAACGGGAAATATTAGTACGATACATAGATGTCCCCAAAGTCAGGTAGCAGATCTATGCATATTTTAATTTTGTGTGTGTCAGCACGTGCGCCGAGGTCACCAGATAATACCATCCGGTCCAAGTCATATGTTTTCAAAAGGTGAATTTAGGCGAATTTGTTATCACAAAACTAGTTTTAATTTCAAACTGGTTTTGTAAATTTTCTATTTTTTAATGAAAACGAGTTTTAAACTAGTTTTAAACTGAAACTGTTTTTTCATTTGTTAACGGCAAACCAAAACCGGTCCATAACACTAATCAAACCGCACCCGGTTGTGGTTTTGTAGTTAGTTTCTATCGGCGTCGATAGAAAGAGTGATGGTAGAATCACTGTGTAGGACTGACACTAGATATAGCTAGTACCGAAGCGGGCATGGACGATAGGCGTAGTCAAGTTGAAAATTAAGCTGTGACATTAGCAATAGGGGTGGAGAGTTGGAACTTAGGTAGAAGGTGACATACTCTTTCCCTTTCACAACTAAAATATACAAGGGGGAGGGGTTACACAAGAAAATGTAATGATGATGTAGAGAAAATCTGCACTAATACCTAGATTTGCACAGAAATAAACTATAGTTAAGTTGATATATCCTCAATTTATTTATGGATTAACCTTTTATTTTGTTCTGTTTATGAGATAATAAATCCAATGGAGCATTAGGTCGCGTTTACGAACAATTTACCGACTGCTCCATCGGATTTATTATCTCATAAACTAAACAAAATGAAATGTTAATCCTTATATCTACAATATTTTCTTTTAACAATAACACCATTACAAGAGGCGGATACAAGCATTTACCTTGTGTAATCTGCGTTCAAAATTATTTCAACGTCATATTAATCCATGCGAAACAGCCATTCGCAAAAGCCGTTGACAGACAACTAAACCCCGCCCACTTTATCCGTGACAACAAATGAAAAAAGTTCCTCCATTTCAATATTTTTATTCACATAAAATATCCATATTTAACTTCATACAATATCTTCATACTTGTATTAGTAGGTAATGGAATAAATCATTTTATACTTGTATGAAATTGAGGTACTTGGGCAAAATACTTGGTAGAAAATACTAATGACCGCGGACGTCCATTTTTTAAAAGTGATGCGCCCAAAGGCGGGAAATAGAGTGCTACCATGTCGTCGAGCGATAGTGACTAGCCTAGGCCTGGTGGAAGTTGAATGTGCAGTTATTGGAATTGATGTTTGTAAGCAAACCAGAGGTTTGTACAGATGACATGTACACTGTATGATGTGTATAAATCGTTTGTCGACCGAGTGACTGTTGATGTAATATTTGGGAGACGAGACATTTGACCTACATTTCTAGGAACGATAGCCATCGTTTCTGTGCCGACACTCATAGATGAGAGTGAAGCTGGTGGAGCGTTTTTGTATCGACGAACAATCGCGACTGTAGCTTCTGACACTAGCTTTATTTTTATGACCGGTCATGAACATGGTCTTTCTTGTCTCGAACCCGAAATCATTTGGTGTCTATAACGCACGGTAGTCTAAATGCTAGCGTACCAAATGATAGTTGTGTGTGTTTTCAGCCCCAAAAATATTAGGGCTGCAATTTTTTTTTTTAAAGTAACAATTGTAAAACAAAGTTTCAGACCATAATTTAAAAGTGCTTATTAAAAGATGATGAAAACAAAGTTAGAATAGACTTTGAAATCTTGGGTAAGAATGAAACAGAGTTTTCCAATTGCCTGTTAAAGGTATAAATATTAAACACTTTCAGACGTCTGTATTGCCTTTACCACTTTGCTGTTTACATATAACTGTGGATATTTACAATTGCCACTGTTTCTGAATCGATAACGTAAGTGTAGGCAAGTCTGTTTATTTCTCAATAACTTAAGTGTAGAACGTGATCCAGTTCACCGAGTATGAATATATGTAAATATGGGCAGACTTCTTTCTGCAAACCTCGTGTCTTATTGAGTGCATTGTTGTTTCTTGTAATCTTTAGTGTTAAACAACTTACGTACGATAAGGTGCATGCATTTTACGAACACTGAATAAAATAGACGCGCAGAGACATATGACGGCTACTGCCGGCAGGTGAAATTTGTTGAAAAATTCGTATTTTTTAAAAATACAGTTTTATTGTGCTAGTTTTTGTTTCCATTAGTAGATTGTACATATGGGTTTTTTATAGTCATTTCAACACTTTTCTACAGATATGAGTATGTAATCGCGACTGCTTCTTAAGTGCGCGGAAACAAATAGCATGATCCGTGTTATCGTTGAGAAATATTTGAAGTATTAGTGCTGAAAATATTTGTTATGAAGCCATTTTTGTGTTAAACCAGACATTTGTTTGAACAGTAGTAAAACCAAAACCAGTTTTGAAACCAAAGCCACACCAGTTCTAAACCTAAAATACAAACCAAAACTAGTTTTGTGTTAACAAATTCCCCTACAGCAAACAAGCCATAATTTGACGATGAATTTGTCCAGTTTACATTCTGTTAACAAAACAAATCTCGACAAAATCATGAACATTAGTTAAAAAGAAGAGGAAATATAAAGTAGCAGAGGCGAAGTATAAGAGAAACTACAGGAAGGTGGAAGGAGATATCATGGAACATTTAAGGAAGCACAGCCGAAAATATTTTTATGAAACATTCTCATCGAAAAAGAATATCAAGCCGACTGCATCGATGTATAGTTTTTACAGCCATTTCAATGCTGTCTGGTAAGGTTAGTGAGCAGGATGAGAACGGAGATGATGTTGATGATTCCTCTGCTATATTTGATGAACTGGATCAAGCGATTACTGTTAAAGAAATCGGAAAAGCCATAGATGGACTGAAAAGAGGGAAGGCCAATGACATGGACGGTATACTTAACGAGTATTTTATTGAATGTAACATTTATCTAATCCCTGTGCCGCTGGTGAAACTTTTTAATAATGTTTCAAGTTCAGGATATTTTCCAGAAGCTTGGTCATCTGCTTTCATTGTACCAGTCTACAAACAAGAAGCCCATGGGCCTTAACGGTCACCTGAGTCCTACAGTATAAATTTGTGTTGTTGAAATATGATGTGGAGATAATGATGTCAATCAGTCCTACCACAGTTTGAGTAAAAAATAGTTAAGTATAACTTTAAATTAGGTTTGTCAGGACAATAAGTTGATCATTTCTAGACCGAGTTTCAGTTAATTCAGCCTATTATAACTGTATATTTTTGTTCCCAAAATGGCAGCCATGGTGGTCATATTGGATTTCTGATCGACCCGAAAAATAACAACATTTTGTCAGGACAATGAGTTGATCATTCCTACCAAGTTTCAGTTAAATCGGCCAAGTAGAACATGAATCTAAGTTTGAAATAGTTCTTCAAAATGGCCGTCCCTGGCGGCCATATGGGATTTCTGATCAACCCGAAAAATAACAACACTTTGTCATGACCATGAGTCTATCATTCCAACCAAGTTTCAGTTAAATCGGCGCAGTTGAACTTTACTTTAAGTTTGAAATATGTTTTTAAAATGACTGCCGTGGTGGCCATATTGGATTTCTGATCGACCCGAAAATTAATAATACTTTGTCAGGACCACGAGTTGATAATTTCTACCAAGTGTCAGTTAAATCAGCCCAGTAGAACTTGACTTTAAGTTTGAAATAGTTTTTCAAAATGGCGACCGTGGTGGCCATATCAGATTTCTGATCGACCCGCAAAATAACAACACTTGGTCAGGGAGTTGTCAGTAACCTTCCCATGAAGTATCATTGAAATTCCTTTGACAGTGTTTCAGCTTAAGTTAAAAATGTAAAATGTTAATGGACGACGGACGAAGCACGACGACGGATAGCAATAGGTCACTTGAGCACAAGCTAAAGCTCGGGTGACCTAAATAGGAGATCGTGGAGACCCTAATAACTATAGAGGGATCAGTCTTCTATTGGGGTGGAAAGGTATTTTATGACTGTAGTATAGGGTAGATCGTTATTTTCTGGAGACCAGGCATATACACATGCTGTATAGATGAATCAGATGAAACGTGTAATGGGTTATGTACAGATGAAGTTGTAACTGTTTTTGCCAATCACAGGCTAGGGTGGCCATCTGTTATTTTAAGATCGGCATGATAAGTAAACAACTTGGTTGAAACCTCATAAACAACACTTGTTCGGAACCTCATAAGGAACATTTGTACAAATAAAAAAGTGAATTGCTGAAGATAATCTTGAGAAGTCGAAAATTTCTTGTCTCAGCAAATCAGAGGCCATGATCGGCCATCTTGAATTCTCCAATTGGCAGTTTCTCTGCCAGTTACTGTCTGATTGGGCCCATTTGCGAATTCCTCCAAGATCTTGTCGATGTAAAGCAGCATAGCAAAATTCATCTAAATCGATTTTTCTTTTACTAAAGTTATCTTGCTCAAAAGCTTAAGTCCCCAAGGCTCCAATAGTATTTAAAATTCCAAAGTCCCATAACTCTGTCAGTTACTGTCTGATTATGACCATTTTTGCATTTGTCCCAGATCTGATTAACATAAAGCAGCATACCAAAATGTATTGACATCCATTAATTTTTACTCAAGGTATCATGCTAACAAAATAAAAAATATTAAATACCTATCCACCCCCATAAAATAACCATCTACCCTATTCTATAGTCATAAAATACCTCTCCATCCCCCCAAAAAACCCATCTACCCTATACTGTAGCGATAAAATACCTATCCATCCCCATACAATGACCATCTACCCTATACTATAGTCATAAAATACCTATCCACCCCTTTAAAATAACCATCTACCCTATACTATAGTCATAAAATACCTATCCACCCCTTTAAAATAACCATCTACCCTATACTATAGTCATAAAATACCTATCCACCCCTTTAAAATAATCATCTATCCTATACTATAGCCATAAAATACCTATCCACCCCCATTAAATAACCATCTACCCTAAACTGTAGTCATGAAATACCTATCCACCCCCATAAAATAACCATCTACCCTAAACTATAGCCATAAAATACCTATCCACCCCTATGAAATAACCATCTACCTTATTGTTTTGGGAAGGAGTGATTTATTATACAGTCAGAAATTTAAATTAACTGTAATATCAAGAAAAGTAAAACAAAACATCTCTTTTCAGTATACAGAATAGAAGTAACAATGCCAATTGCATTATTCTCACCTTTTGACTTTGTTAATAATCAAAAAGATGAATTAAAATGGTTATAAAACTTCAGTACAGTATAAGTATTTATTTGTTTTATTCATCCTACATATGACTTCAATAATTATTATAAGGCTGTTTTTTCTTGGTAAAGGCCACGCCTCTGTGCTGCTCACCTGTCACCTCGCTCTCACCTTTATTGATAAGCCCCAAGGGCCCCAGTCCCCACACAGGTGACACCCTATAGTGTGTATTACGTGGACAGACATGAAGGAATCATTAACTACAGATAATATGATGAAATAATGTTGTAAATTTTGTATTTATGTAAAAAGTTTTGATAAAATTTAGGGGGATGAATATATTTTATTGGGGGGGGGGGAGTATTTTATGCATAAAATATTCACCCGAATGAGTATTTAATGCATAAAATACTCATCCGGATAGGTATCTATATAGCTAATGGGGATGAATATTTTATAAGACACCGATTTAAGTACGTTGATGCTATCTTTGCACTAACTACATGCCATAATTACTGGGTCTTTAAATTTTAATAAGCGTCCGTATTGTTGCTTTGTAGATTTAAAAAAAGCCTTTGATACTATCAACAGGTATAAATTATGATATAAATCATCACAATTAGGTATCAGAGGGAAACTACTTACAACTATCAAACCAATGTACAAACAAGTAAAATCATGTGTTATGATTAATGGTAGATGTTCAGATTTTTTCGCCAACAATATAGGCCTCGTCCAAGGGAAATTTTATCACCGATAATGTCTTCTTTATATGTTAACGACTTTCCAAACTATTTGATTTTGAATGGAATGAAAGATTTTGAATTTGGAGAACTGAGTTTATTGATGATGTATGTGGATGATTTATTCTTATTAGTAGAGTCTGTAAGCCACTTACAAAACATGTTGGATAATTATATACGTATGCTCAATCATAAATGGAAGAATACATAAAGTTGACATATCGTGAAATAGTGGTCAGAAATTGGAAGTAGTAGACCAATTCACATATTTGGGAGTTGTTTTTAGATATAATAATGAGTTTAATGCACTACAAAAGCAGTTATCCGCAAAAGGCCGAAAGGCAGTGTTTGCTTTGTATTCTAAATGCAAGTCTACATATAGATGCAGTTGAATTGTACCACCGTTTTAAATTCATTTGACCGTATGAAAACCGTATTGTATGCTATGCAGTGGAAGTCTGGGGTACCAGTGAAGGATTAGACATTGACAAAGTACTCTGGAGTTTGTAAAAGGATACTTCATGTTAAACAGTCAACATGCAATGTAATGGTCTATTTTGAACGAGGAAGATTTAATATAATACATATCAGGAAATACTGTATGATAAAATATTGGTTAAAAATTGTTAACTCCAATAACTGTATTTTGAAAACTGCACATGGAGTTTTGACAAAACTACCCAAACGAAATGATGTTTTTTATTGGGTTGACTATGTTAAAAATATGTTTTATAGCGGTGGTTTTGGAGATATATGGATACATTAGAATAGTTCTCATATTTAACCTTTGATAAAGCAACGAAGTGTCATTTATACAGATATTTAGTTAATGACAAAGTTTTATAACATTATTTGACCAAGCATTAACTATTGAAAAATAGAATTGTACTTACAAAAATAAGATTATCAGCTCATAGTCTATATATTGAGACAGGTCGATATGAAAATAAGGATAGAGCTGAAAGGCTATGCAAATTCTGTCAATCTCAACACAATATTGAAGATGAGTATCATTTTTTTTTTATATTTTTTTTTATATTTTTTTTTTTTTTT
>NW_018404741.1:142411-209117 GCF_002113885.1 Mizuhopecten yessoensis | reverse complement strand
TTTTCCATGCAAGAAAGACATCTTTCCAGAAAAGATTTTTACAGTTATTATGACAAAAGGAAATATAGTCTGGTCCACAGTTTACAAGAAGGTTTTTATCAATATTTGAATTAAAAATAATTTGCCATGTTCCTGTTGTTGAGAGTAATCTTCTAATCCAAGTTAGTTTTAATGAGTCTATAAATGATTTAATATGAATCATTTTGAGACCACCATCAGAAAAGTTTTTAATAATTACATCTCTTTTAATTTTATCAATCTTACTATTCCAGAGGAAATTATATATTTCTGTATTTATCTTTTTGACAAATGTATTATCAGGATTTGGTAAAGCGATAAATAAGTGATTAAATTGAGAAATTAGGATAGACTTTATTATATTTATTCTCCCTATTGGTGTAAGTATTCTCCTACTCCAAGTCTTCATCAAAGCTTTAAGTTTTACTAGTTTTTTATCAAAATTTATTTTTGGAATACGATGTAGATCAACATGAAAATCAATACCCAGAAGTGTAAACCTTGTATGTCCCCACTGTAAATTCCATTCATTAGCCATAACCTCATCACTATATTTTTTACTCCCTATCCAAACTACTTCGGTTTTTCCCAAATTCATTTTTAATCCGGATATTTTTTCAAAGTATTTTAATTCTTCTATAGATTCTCTAAGTGATATTTCTGATCCGTCCAGAATTAAAGATGTGTCGTCTGCATATTGTGAAAGTAAAATAGGTTGTTCAGCTTCGAGTACTTTTAAGCCTTTGATATTCTTGTTATTTCTTAATTTGATTGCCAAAATTTCCGAACAGAGGATAAAAATATAAGGTGATATCGGATCACCTTGTCGGCAACCCCTTTTTATATCAAAGAATTTTGACAGATTCCCCCCCTGATTAATTGCCGAATGTATCATTTTATTTTTGTATGTTCTATTTATCAGGAAATTAGAAGGAGATTTATAAAAATGTATTATTGGAAAAAAACGCCATTATTTTTACTAGTACAGCTTTTAAGTACAACAAATGCTAAAGAATAAAATAAGTTAAGCAAAGTTATATATGATGCTACCAATTTGAGAAATATCATCAATGTAAAGTGTACTGATGTCCATTCTCCACTGCACTATGTGCAGTGTCCCCCACACCATGTCATTATTTTGTAATATGTGCATGTTATATAGATGAGCTGTAAAGCTCAATGTAATAAAAGAATTTGAATTTGAAAAGAAATATCAAATAGTTCACCGCAGTATAACTTTGGCTCTTTTAGTCCTCTGTAATAATTGCAAATGTATTATGATGTCATTAGTACCAATGCACAGCTAGTACTACTTAGTATTTCCAATTTGAAACAGAGAATTAACAAAGGATGAATATTTCAAAGGGAGAATTTTCCCGTAAACAGCTGATGTCAGCTAGTGATTCGCATCAGCTTAGAAAGGAAAAGAAAGTAACAAACATTTGATATTAAGGTACTTCGTGTTTATTTACATTTTTACAAATACCTACATTTATGCATCTCCAATATTTGTAGATATTTGTGTATTGTTCATGTAAATATGAGTATGACATGAAAACAGACCTACAATGTACAATCAACAGTAGTACCTCATATATTTGACATTTGATGTTAAATTATCTATAAGCAGGAAATGGGAATGCAAACTTCTTTGGTAGTTATTAATGAAATACTGTAAAAACTCTTGTAGTACTTAAATGTATTTTTAAAGAAATTTAATTCTTGATTATAGTTCCTGAGAGATTATCCATCCTTATAAATCTCCAACTCTCTACAAATCATTGGAAAAGACATTAACCTCTATCCTAGACAAGAGAACACACATTTTCTTCGGTTTTATTTTGTAAAAAGTTCAAAATCAATATTTTGATTATCAAATTGAATATTTTCAATATGTAAATTTAAGCCCAATTAACTGATGTTAAAATTCATATCTATGTCTGTGTGGTATTTTATAATGGCAAAGGAATAGGACTTGTCTGTGTGGTATTTTATAATAAGGATAACGTTGATTTGGACAGAATGATATGTTCCTCTGCAATGCTTGATATTGAAACCTCAGTGTCTCTTAACATGTTGAAACTATTTCATAATGGGTTTTTTGTGATGTCACTCATACTTGTGGTGTTTCAAGTGAGAGGTATGCTGACAATTTAATATTTATGTCACAATTCTGACATCATTTTCAAAAAAAATCCATCAATAATCTTGGTCTAGTAATTTTGTGATAGCTTGTCAGTATTTACAACAAATCTTATCAAGATGCCAATTTATCCCAACACTTGAATTGTTAAACATGGCAAATATTTCATTTTCACTTATGAAGACACATATGTGTGGTTGTTTGAACCTGACAAATCAGACTTGGAGATAAACTTGTTTTACTGTTTATATATTCACTGAATCTGTAAAAACTAACTCCTCTCAGTGCATTCCATGTATATATTTCTGCTCTCTTAATTGGCCTTTTTTCCCCCGATTCATTAAATGTTGATCCTCATATCCTTTGATTAAATCCTTTTATAATCTGTTGTACACTATTCCATAGAGGATTTTATAATGTGTTCACTGATGAGTCATTGTGTCTTGATAATCTTCAAATTATAGATATGAAAGTGCTGTCACTGGCTGTCGGGGACAATTGGGCAAATCTCGTCACCTGGCACTCCCATCACCAACATCCATCGATTCACGTCCTTCTCTGCTTTATGGGAATCCAGATATGTGTTGGCAGATATTTCATATTCTCTATGTCCAAATGGGGTTCTGAAATGTTAACCAATTCACTGTATATTTAAATCGTTTGCCAGAATCATTAATTTACTTCAGCTTAATGAATTTCAAAGAAAGCCTGTACAAGTACATTTTAGTAATTGACAAGGTCTTCATAATTACATGTGATATTTTTACACATTCTTTTCAAGTCTTAAAAATATTTTCAACCAGTGAATTTTCTAAATTGTTGCTTTATTCTAAGATCTAATGATTTCATTTGAAACGACCACCAAAAATATTTCATTTTAAAGTGTAATTTTTCCCCTACAGAGTATATTCACGCATTTTATTCATGTTTATGATTTTTGCTAAATGGACTCTTCCTAATGGAAACTTAAATAGGTTTTAATATGGCTTGTTTTTTGGGCAACTGGCAATTATGACAAGATATATAAGAGAAGTTCATGAAAAATCAAATACAACAACCAATTATTAAAAACTAAAGGAATCAAGTTTCATAAAATAACAACAGAAATCCACTATGTAATAATAAATGTCCTGACCCATATATACTCTTGAAGGACACTAGTCCTTTGCAGGTTTACTTCCCAGGAGGTTGGTTTCTATAAATTGACTGAAACGATCTGGGAAACAAATCAGTCTAGCCTTGGTAGACACATGTACATACATACAGAGAAAGGGTTTGTTTTGGTTTGTTTGTGCTTAACGTCCTATTAACAGCTATATGTAGTCATTAAAGGACGAGCCAGGTTTTGGTGTTGGAGGAAAACTGGAGTACCTGATGAAGAGCCACTGACCTGAGGACAACTAGTACCTGGCGACTACCCCAAGTAGCTCGTACCTCAGATTTCCATATTTTCTCCATAAAAAATAATACGAAAAAAATAAGATTGGAGTTTTTGGACACTAATTTCTGCATTTCTTCCGCATTTTGAAAAAAAATACGGGAAAATGTAGAGAATGTATGGGAAAAAGAACTAACAAAATACAGAGAAATATGGAGAAATACGGAGATAATACAGAAAATGAATGCTGGCATTAGATCGTGCAGACAAATAAGAAAATATGGGTAAATGAGGATTCAAAAGACATAAAAAAAGCATGCACTGTTTACACTCAGTATTTGAATCGTTGGGGGATTTTACAGCTACATCTTCAAATCATTTGTAGCAAAGTTACTATCATAATGGTTAAACTATAACTGGAAGTGAAGACAGTAAACATCAAACCTTCCTCAGAAATTACGTGGAAACACGGACCAGAAGTGAGGCCTACATTTCGTGTGATACCAGCTACCAATGGACATTTACCCAAATAACTATCATATGTACAAGTACCGTGAATAGTCCTAAATGTCATTATTTATTCTCTGTACCAATATATAACCATTTTACTACGTCCAAATGAGGGCCAATGTAAATAACGGTCTGGCAGTGCTATTATATAGTTACAATATTAGTAATGTTTGTTTGAAAACTCATTTCATTTAGTATATATTCAATAATTTCCAATGCTTTGAACATTGTAAAACTTATTCCAGCGGAATAATCTAGCCGTTGCGGAATCTATGATGTGAAGATATTATCTACTATTCACTATGTCTTCAATTAAGTGTTGTTATTTACTGTCACAAGGCAAGGCACCGCATTTCTTACCTTATACCTGATCGTTTGTTTTAATTTGTTCTAATGAAACATGTCAACGTTTGGATAAAAGCCGTGCAATTAACCCAGTTTGACATTGTCTTAGTCATCTGTTTGATTGAAATAACTATTTTTACGGCCGGACTTGTGTATTCCTTGTGGAATCCACCAGCTGGATACTACAGATCTTTACAGAACTTTGTGCACGGACGTTGGATCTCCCATTCCCCGTATCATTATCATAACGGTTAAACTATAACAAAAAGTCAACTATTTGACCTATCTTGCCCAGAAGCCTCAGATTTATAGCTATTGTAAATTGACAATTTTATGCGAGTCTGTTTAAATTTGAGATATAAATCATTCTCCGCATTTCTTCATATTTCTCCAATGGAAAAAAATATGGAAAAACGTGGAGATCAGCGTAAAATACGGAGATTTGAAGTGCGAGAGGCTTCGAACCGGCGACCCTAGGTGGTGTAGGGCTAGTGATCGTAGAGATAGGGCTTTATTATACTGAGACAGTTTCAAATCATGTATCAATCAATGTTATTTTCAGTGAGCTAAACAAATGGGTACCAACACACTTGAGAGTATACCTGCAAAAGAGTGGAATACTTGCATGAGGTTACAGACATGGATTTTTAGTTGCTTTGTGTCAGAAAAAGTGGGCTGTTTTGCCACTTGGCTTTGCTGTTTGTACACACCTTGTTAAAAAAGATTCTTCCACTGCTAAATCCTGGTTAGTCTTCATGTGACTGATGATCACTATACTGTTAGCCTGAATAAAGGAAATGAACAAGACATCTAAATCATCTATTACTGGTATTGTTAACTAGGTCATTTTGTGCGGATTTGTCTTACAATATAACTGAATGAGGCGCCAAACCAAGCCACAAATAAAATTACTTTTTTGGATCACATCAATATGTCATATTGTTTAGGATGAAAAATACGAGTAATCCATCCCTTTTTTTTAAAAATAACTTACATAAATCCCCTTAGTATCCCTCCAAGTTTTCTTGTAATTATTTTTTGATACATAAACATACTACATTGGATCAAGTGGACATAACATTTTATTACAGACTGCTTTGCATTAAATATAGAAAGATTTGCAGATTTTTAAGAGGTTTGACAGAGGTTTCCCTGACAACCTAACACTGGGTTCAAAAACTATTAAATGGAACATATTACAGAAACAAATGTACTGAGATAGGGACTTAACATATATACTGAGATAGGGACTTAACATATATACTGTGATAGATAATTAATATACAGGGATAAGGACATAATATACTGAAATTGGGATTTAATGTACTGAGACAGGGACCTAACATATTGAGACAGGGACCTGATATACCATAATGAACAGGGGACTTGACATTAGATTCAGGTAGGGACCTAATACTTTTTATACTGGGAAAAGGATCTAATATACTGTCATTGAATTACTGAGATAAGGATCTAATATATTGTGAAAGGGACTTAACAAACTGATATATGGAACGAACATATGGATAATGGGACCAGTTATTTACCGGGACAGGAATATCTTCATTTTCCATCCTCATTCGTGGGTCATAGTAGAGTATCCTCCATTTTGTGAGTGCAGATGGTTGGCTGACAAACGTCACTGCCTGATGACGAGAACGAGGAGCAGACTTTTCTAGTGTTGTCCTGTCACTCTGTAGGTACAGCTGTAGACACAAGATGATAATATAAAGAAAAGAGATGTGCAAGTATTTTTGGAATATCACACAAATATTAATTATAATCATTCAACTTTCACAAAACTAAATCCGACCTCATATTAACAAGAGGCCCAATGGGCCTGCATCACTCACCTGGTATAAAACTTACAACTGTAACCTTACATGTGGACTAAAATAAAGCTACAGGCAAAATATCAGTGTCTTGACTCGAAGTCATTCAAAAGAACCTGTTGAAAGACTTAAACACATTTGACTCCTGTGACCTTGAAAGTAAAACAAGGGCATACAGTTGAACAAACTTTATAACCCTTTATCCCAGAATGCAATTTGCCAAATATCACGACCCTATACCTTTTTATTTATTGGGAAAGTAAGTTTTAAAGATTTATACACAATTGACCAGATGTGACATTGAAAGTGTCAAGTCATTCAGATGCCAAAACTTTTTATTTTTTGCCAATATGTATTAAATATGTATATATGTATATACTGCTTGCAAGCATAGATAGATATATATATATATACACAAATACAGATATTTTGACAGGGGCTGCCAGGGTTGGGGAGCCCTGGGGTCAGCCCCTGAACAATATGGTATCTTCACACAGGAGGGTTCTCATTCAACATTCATCAGTCATTCTCTTTCTCCATTTAGTTTATATGTATACAAATACACAAACTTGATAGCTCTTCATTTGAGCATGCTAGTGGTCACATTTCACCATCCTTTGCATTTTGGTTATTCAGAAGAAGTCGTTAAAATGTTTTAACATATTTGACCCCTGTGACCTCGAAATTATATTCAAGGTCATTCTTTACAAAAATCTTTACAAACCTTTCATCCCAGCATGCTACTGGCTAAATATCATCCTTACTATTTTTTTATTTAGGAGAAGTTGTTTAAGTTTTTGACATAATTGACCCCAGTGACCTTGAATATGTGTGAAGGTCATTCATTTTACCAAACTTGATATCTCTTCATCCCAGCATGCCTCTGGCCAAATATCATCATGCTGGCCTTTTGGTTATTCAGAAGAAGTTGTTGAAAGGTTGTATGAGACAATTGACACCTGTGACCTTGAATATGAGTGAAGGTCATTGATTTGAACAAACTTGGTATCCCTTTATTCTAGTATGCTCTGGCCAAATATCATTACCTTTTGGTTATTCAGAAGAAGTCCTTTAAAGATTTCAACATATTTGTTCCCTGTGACCTTGAAAATGAGATAAGGTCGTATATTTGTACAAAATTGATAGCCCTTCATTAAAACATGATACTGGCCAAATATCATTACCCTGGTCCTTTTTGTTATTCGGAGGAAGTTGTTTAAAGGTTTTTAAGTGACCTATTCTGATCGCGTCGTGCGTTAACTTTTTACATTTTCATCTTCTTCTCAAAAACCAGCGGATGGAATTTTTCAAACTTTGTGAGAATCATCCTTGGTAGATGAGGATACAAAATGGTAAAATTTGGATTCCTACACTAACCCCTGGGGCCAGGGCGGGGCCCAAAGGGAAAATTAACTAATATTTCAAAAATCTTCTTCTCCTAACTCAGAGGTACTACAGTTCATCTAGTGACAGAAAACGATCAGAATCCTGAAGGAAAATTTAAAAGAAAGAATATCAGAGTAAGAAAGACATGCAGTTAGAATTTATGTATGACGAAAAAGCCTGAGGAGCTCGGGTAAGATCAAGGGTAGCATGGGTAGAAAAAAGGAGAAAGGAATACAAAATATTTTTTAGGGATTGAAAGACAAAGACTAGCAAAAAAGGCTATTACAAGTATCAAGCAAGATAACGATAATATTGTTAACGATCCCGAGGAAATATTGAAAGAAATTGAGAAATTTTATTCAAAGCTTTATAACAGTGACTGCATTAATAAAGGGAGATAACTGAGTATACTGATAACTGTGACGTTCAGTATAGTTTATCAGAGGACGAACAAATTTCATGCGAAGGTGAGTTGAAATTAAAGGAGTGTGCAGTGGCAGTTAAAAACTTTAAGCCAAACAAAAGTCCAGGAAGTGATGGTCTGTCTGGTGAATTTTACAAAACATTTTGGGATGATATTTCAGATATTGTGTTAGGTTCGCTAAATGATGGATACAGGGAGGTGAGTTAAGTGATACACAGAAACAGGGAGTCGTAACCCTCATTTATAAAAAGAATGACCCGCTATTGTTACAAAATTGGAGATCAATTACCCTGCTAAACTTAGATTACAAAATAACTGCATACTTTTAGGCTTCACGACTTAAACCATTGATGCAAAAACTGGTAAGTACAGATCAAAATGGATATATTAAAAATAGATTTATCGGGTATAATATAAGGCAAATTCAGGACGTTATAGATTATTTGGAGAAATTTAACATTGATTCTTGTTTAGTCTTTTTAGATTTTACCATAGCTTTTGACACGATGGAGTGGGATTTTATGTTCGGTTGATTGGATAAATTTGGTTTTGGTCTCTTGTTCATCAAATGGGTTAAGGTGTTATATACCAATATCAAAGGCTGTGTTAAAAACAATAACTGGTTGACCGAAAATATATCGTTTTATTTGGAACAATGGAACAGACCGTGTAAAACGTAGTGTTATGATAGGCGATCGTAAGGCGGGCTATACCGGTCGTTGAATCCCATATAGATGTTTTAAATGAATCCTGGATACAAAGGTTAGTATCTCCTGTAGAAGCCTGTTGGAAGGTAATTCCAAATTATTATTTAGAAAAGCTCGGTGGCGCCAGTATGCTGTTTCTTAAGTCCCCTGGACACATACGTAACCTTCCAATAAATGATGTACCACAATTTTACATTGGTATCCTATAATCATGGTTGAAACTAAAAGAAAATAATACACCGGTCTTTGATTATGTTTATAAGGAAATTTGTCGGGAGATCATTTGGGGAAATAAATATATCAGAATATGGAACTTGGCTAATATTTCAGAACTGGATTGAATCTGGTTTAATTTTTATCAACGATATTCTAGATAATGATGGTGGTATAAATGAAATTAAAATTTACCAACAGTTAAAAGATACAAGAGACTGGATAAGTTAGGTTAGTCAGGTAAAGAAAGCTATTCCAAAAGAATGGAAGGAAAAAATCAAGGGCGATAATGCAAGGGTAAATGTACAAACTAACACTGATCTATGAGTTTTTAATAAAGGAGTTGGTGTTAAAATAGATAAGGTGAATAATAAGTTTCTGTATTTGGCATTTATGAGAAAAAGAAATCCAATTCCTACCGTAGGGATATGTGGGAAGGTCTGTTTGAGATAGAAAGTATAGTGGTTTGTTTTTTGGTGGATTATTTGAATTTATCAAAAATATTATAATTGAGAATGATGATTTTTTTTTTAAATGGAAGCTATTCAATAATATTCTTACAAATGGAATCTTACTTAAAAGATGGAATATTATTGATGATGAAAAATGTTGCATTTGTAAAGTTAAGGATGATTATATGCACTATTTTATCGAATGTAAATGTGTAGAATCATTGTGGAATTTAATCAATGAGCTTCTACGAAAACACAATTACAATGTTCAGTTAAGAAATATGTATTACATTATGGTAGGATATAAGATTGTTGACATGAAGTACAAAGAATTTAACATTCTTCTGTCTCTGATTGGGTTATACAGTATATAAACATTACCACATCTTAAATAGAAGGGTTGACAATTGCTCGATGGTATATTTATTTAAATATACCTTGAGAGAAAGCTACTACTACAGAGATATAGAGATATTAAATCATTAAAAGATATCGCAAAGTCTTTGAACGAGTAATGGTATAAAAAGAGTAAAAAAACAGTGAAAAGAATAAATATATATATAAAAAAAAGGTGCACTGATGATAATACTGAAGGCTCATGGCGCTTGGCACCTAAAGTTACGATTTCTGGGTAAAGAAATAGTATGGACAGGATTTGCATGTCATGTGCATGGGTATGCAAGGGATGAGTATGTACTAGTATGTGTATGTGTGTGTGTGTTGGTGTGTGTTTGTGGATGCTACATACCGAGGTAAAAATGGTGTGTGTGTGAACATGTGGACATTTTGAGTAGTATATCAGTGTTTCTGTGTACATACACACGCAGACACATGTGCACATATGCATACACATGCATACACATGCATACACATTAACATGTATGTATGTGCGTGCATGCATGCGTGTGTGTGAGGGTGTGTGTGTTTGTGTTGGTAATAAAAGACGATATTGAATTGTTATCATTCAGTTACGCGTGTGTTTGTAATGTACGTAATGTTAGTGAAGGTGCACGGGTGAGAAGGTTGTGTGAGAAACTGGTTTTTTTTGTGTGTTTTTTTGTGTAAATCGGACCGATGCAATGTGAAATGTGTTTAGTAACAAAATATGAGGGATGTGAATGTATTAACATTGTGACAATATATGTGACTATATATTTACTTAATATTATCATATAATGTGATATATGAAATCTGGAGAACTATAAATCAAAAAGAGCCTATATCTGAGCAAAAAGATTAAAAAAAAAAGAAAAAAAAGAAAAAAAGAAAAAAAAGGATTGTAAATTTCAGTACCTATCTGGTACTTTATGTTCTCCCTTGGGAGGGGTAAAGTTGACTATAGTTTATATTGGGAAATAACACTTTTGGGTATATTTTATCCATTTTCAGCAGGAAAGTATTCAAACTTGGTCAGAATTATCTTTGGTGGATGAGTGTATTACAGACCCGTACACGTTCGCTGTTTCACCTTGGATACAAACGGTACGGAAGTACTACGCAAACAGTACGGAAGTGCTACGCAAATGGTAAGCAAATGGTACACAAATGGTACGGAAATGGTACGGAAGTGCTACGCAAATGGTACGCAAATGGTACAGAAATGGTACGCAAGTGCTACGCAAACGGTACGGAATTGGTATGCAAGTGCTACGCAAACGGTACGGAAGTGTTACGCAAACGGTACGGAAGTGCTACACATGACGCTTACAAACGGTGTTTCGTTTGTGGTAACAAGAACAGGTTTACATAAAAAGCGGAAGCATATAAAATATCTAAAACGAAACGAACATCCCCAAAATGCATAGGAGGGAACAGCAGTAAACTGTAGGCTACGAGGAGGTACATAAGAATGATTTAAATTTTGCCATTTCGTTTGCATAATGGATGAGTGTGAAACAAACAGAAATGTCTTGTGATTTATAAAGATAAAGGTTGATCAAATATTGGTACATGTAATATATCCATCACAAAGACCTGACGTACGCTAACAGATCAACGCGACACACAGATAGTAATAAGTTATGGTCATTAGTATTTCCACCTGCTTACCGAATAAAAGACTAATTAATATTGACAGTAAGTAAACTTGTTACATTTTTTTTAACGAGAAATGTAAAATTTAATAAGCCTTATAATAATAAAAAATTATATAATTTCAGACTCCTGTGTTAGGGATCCAGTACCTCTATTTCTATTTGTTATATCGTCTTTAATACTTCCATACATTTTTAGATTTTTCGTAGGATTAGGAAACCGATAACGTGCTTAATTATTAGTACATGCAAATACATGCATCAGAGATTTGAAATGTATACATGTTATACCATGTCTATTATTTAATTTCATTCACAGATAATTTTAAGTTATGAGGAGATATTTTCTTTATTTCTTTCAGATATTCTTTTTGTATGGGTTTTTTGCAGGTAGTTTTGTAGATCAAAATGATCGTAAATATATCTATAAAAAAATGCTTTTGAGAATATTCTATTTCAATCTCCACATTCTTCTCTATAAATATCAATTAACATTTTTTTAATTAATTAATAAATCTTGTTGTCGTTAAGGATGTATACCTCTGAGAAGTCCAAAAAATCCTGTATTAAACTTTTTTTCTTATATGGATTTTTGGAAAAAGGAGATAATGGCATAGTAGAAAATGCAAAAATAAGTATATGTCCGTGTGTCTGTTTTTGTGCTATGATCGGTCAAAGATACCAATTTTACACAATATGTGATTTAAGGTGAATTTTCGGGTTTTGACCATTTGCAGAACAAATTCATACAATTTCTTCCAAGTGTATTATCAGATATGCATGAATGTTTGTAGAATTGATAAAAATAGTATTTTCTTTTAAATTATGGAGGTAAAATTTCTTAATCTTATTCATTTGACTCAGACATGCGATTTTAGTTACCCCTATCCTTATTTTTTAATGAAAATATACACATTTCTTCACCATTTTTTGCAGTGTAAACGCTTGATATAAAAAATTCCTGTATTAAACTTTTTTTAGTATTCAATGAATCAAAAGCAAATGAGTTTCTCTTTCTAAAACAGCCACAAAAAAGGGGGGTCGTTGTGCGTCTTTTTTTGTCCCATTATTGTTTGTGTTATTTTTCACCTTTTTCGGGGTCAAAAATCAAAAGTGCTTCAGTTACCCTAATATGTAAAAAAAATACCAATAATATATAACTTTCCACTTTTTTGCATGTTATTTTAATCATATTGAACATTATAAAGTTGTACAGCAAAATTGAACCTGCTACAATTAAAAATGGTAACACAATGACAATTTAAGTGATCAATCTAGTGTCAAAAAAGATGAAATTTTGGCCCTTTGTGAAGCGCAAGAAATTCACATAAAAATACACTTTTTCAAAATGGCCGCCAAATTGGTATTTTTTTTCAAATTCTTGTAAAAATTGTTCTACACACAACAGACATCTAGTTTTTTGACATGTTTTTCAGATGTGTGTTTGCTATTAAATCTATCATAATTTGTTAAATATTACAAAACCCGTTACACCAGATCAAAACGAAACTTGAACGTGATTGAAACCTCAGAAGAGTACATCCTTAATATAATATTTCCAAATATACCCTAGGCCAGGTTAATCCAAGCCTCTGATATGTACTGTCCACTGTGCAACTTGCTAAAGGCGCTAAGTGGTATACTAATTGGTCAGCTGTAAAAGGTCAATTATCTTTTTCATTGAACCATGTACTGTAAGTATAGGTTATTAACTGGCTTACTACATGCTTCCCAACTCGAACAAAACAGAAAAAATGTTCACCTGGACAATCATTTTACCTACCCTACAATGCAGATAATTTACATGTACATGTGTGAGTGAGTACTAATCAGAACCAGGTATTGTCTTTATTCTCAATAGCCCAGTCTGAGTGTATCCTTCATAATGGATACAAGTGGTTTTGGATAACTATCCAGGTCCAGTGTCAGGGAAGGTAAGGAGTGTCTGTTCAACAATTAGAACAAAATAGGGGAACTGTTGAATTCTGACTACATTTTCAGTTTAATTTTCAAGATGTGGCAAAGGTACAGGATATTGAAACCATTTTCATGTATACAATGTAAGGGTTTATCAATCCCTAAGGAATTCCAGTTCTTTCAATGAATGGTATATTTGAATGTGCAATTTTGTATAAAGAAACAGCTCCTGAAGATTATTAACTTTTCCAGGAAATGCTTATCCTAGCTCTCACGTGATAAGGAAATCAATAACGCTGCCAACTCCGTAATTTCTATTGTTTGTTTTTCAATCATGAAATAACCATTTTTAACTCTTTTTTTTTCTTATTTTAAATGTGTCAACTAAGTTTACCCTTTCCACTGTATTGACTTCATCGTTACTTACATATTGATTATCTCCCCTTTTCTTACAGCATTTGTGACCACAGTCCATTGGGCACACCCCCTTTCATGGTCATGTGATCATGATTGGCCATGAAAGGGGATTATGTGTGCAGTATGTGGACTGTGGTAGCAAGTGATTTATTGCCCACAGTTTTCCATTGTGAGAGGTGGGAAGTATGCAGTAGATGAACTTACAGCTGTATACAGGTAAATCATTTCAAGGTAAAAACCTACAGGTAAGATACTTTTGCTGTGCCTCGATCAGGAAATGACAGCCCCAGGCACAATTTCATTTCACAACAGTGCCCTAACCAAGGTAAACTAATATTTAACTTGGAATTCCTAATTTAATAATAAAAAAATGACCCTTATTTGGATATTTAACTTCTCACGTAGATGATTTGTTTTAAAACTAATCTATTTTTTTTTAAATAATCTATCATGAGTTCTGTTATCAGCGAGCAAGGTTGAATACTAACCCTAAATACCACGGATTAATTCCGTGCTAAAACGTAACAAACTTTTCATATCAGATTATTGAAAATGATGATATTTTTCAGTAATCATTAAAAAAAATCATTTTTAAGATAACTTTATTGTCATCATGTGACTGAGTTCCTGAGAAAATAGAGTGTGATTCATTGTTGTCTATAGCAGAGACGTATATATTACAATACGTCTCTGTCTATAGTAAGTTTGTTAACAGAGTGCCCTCTCTGTGTGTGGTAATTATAAAGGTGTCAAAAATCAGTCAAGCACATCAGAATCCAATGTGACCACAGGTAAATGGTCAATGCATTATCACTGCCTATATTCTCAGGTATATAGATACATGTATCATATTGAAAGAAATGTATCTGTCAGCGGGTGGTCATGTTGCCCTAACAACCTTTATAACGGCCACTAAAGTGTTTATACCTTCAACAAGGGACAGGTCATTACCACATGGCCAGCTGTATGCCTGTTATTTAAATTACCCCTATAAGGCCTAGCTGCTGGTGTGGGGAACACACAGTAGGCCAATTGGAGGAGGGCTGTTACATCCAGGTATGTGTAAACCGTCATTTTTGTGGGTTTTTTCCTTCAGACTATTATGATAGTTGGAATTATTTTCACATAATGCGGTTTATAATGATTTGTTTTTTACAATTCGTTTCGACAAATATATATTCCGTAAAATTTTCTTCGACCGAATGTTTCACAAACGCTTTTTAAATGGAAAGATGTAGACGCAAGTGCTACGGAAACAATATGGAAGTGCTACGGAAATGCTACGCAAGTGATACGCAAGTGATACACATGCTACGCAAACGGTACGCTGAAAGTGGAACAGCGAACGTGTACGGGTCTATACAATGTAAAATTGGGTTCCTGGCCCAACCCCAGGGGCTAGGGCGGGGCCCCAAAGGGAAAATTTACCAATTTTTAAAAATTCTTATCCCTTGATTTCACTTAGTTTACATGTTGATTTCAACAATGAAATTGAGCTACCAGTACCTATAATATAACTCAGGTGACCGCTAAGGACCTTGGGCCTCTTGTTTTAAGACATTTGGCCCCTGTGACCTTGAAGATGGGTGAAGTTCATTATAATTTAAACAAACTTGATAGCCCTTCATCTAAGTATGCTAACTGACCAACTATCTTTTTGCCCTGGTCCTGATGGTTATAAGGAAGAAGTTGTTTAAAGATTTTAACATATCTGACCCCTGAGACCTTGAATATGGGTAAAGGTCATTCATTTAAAAAACTTGATAGTCCTGCATCTAAGCATGCCAGTAGCCAAATATCATTGTCTTGGTCCTTATGGTTATTAAGAAGAAGTTGCTTAAAGATTTTAACATAGTTGACCCCTGTGACCTTAAATATGGGTAAAGGTCATTAATTTGAACAAACTTGGTAGGTCTTTATCCCAGTATGCTTCTGGCACTTGCTATTTCGCAAGTAACAGAGGGCTACCAAATTTGTTCAAATGGATGACCTTTACTTATATTCAAGGTCACAGGGGTCAAATATGTTTAAAACCTTTAAACAACTTCTTCTCAATAACCAAGAAGTCTACTATAATAATATTTCGCCAGTAGCATGCTGGCATGAAGGGTTACCAAGTTTATTCAAACGAATGACCTTGATTTATATTCAAGGTCACAGGTGTCAAATATGTTCAAAACCTTTATACAACTTCTGAATAACCAAGAGCCCTAGGATAATGAAATATGACAAGTAACATGCTGGGATGAAGGGCTACCAAATTTGTTCAAATGAATGACCTTTACTTATATTCAAGGTCACAGTGGTCAAATTCTTTTAAAACCTTTAAACAATTTCTTCTCCATAACCGAAAGTCCTAGGGTGATGATACTTGGCCAATAGAATGCTGGGAGTAAGGGCTCCCAAGTTTGGTCACATAAATGACCTTAACTTATATTTAAGGTCACAGGGGTCAAATATGTTAAAAACCTTTTTATAACTTCTTAATAACCAAGAGGCCTAGGATAATGAAATTTGGCTACTAACATGCTGGGATAAAGGGCTACCAAATTTGTTCAAATCAATGACCTTGATGTATATTCAAGGTCACAGTGGTCAAATATGTTTAAAACCTTTAAACAACTTCTTCTCAGTAACCGAAAGCCCTTGGATAATGAAATTTGGCCAGTATCATGCTGGGATAAAGGGTAACAAAATTTGTTCAAATCAATGACCTTTACTTATATTCAAGGTCACAGGGGTCAAATATGTTTAAAAACTTTATACAACTTCTTCTCAATAACCAAGAAGCATAGGATAATGAAATTTGGCCAGTATCTTGCTGGGATGAAGAACTACCAAATGTGTTCAAATGAATCCCTTTACTTATATTCAAGGTCACAGTGGTCAAATATGTTTGAAACCTTTAAACAACTTCTTCTCAATAACCGAAAGTCCTACAATGATGATACTTGGCCAACAGCATGCTGGGATAAAGGGCTACCAAGTTTGTTCAATTAAATGACCTTGACCTATATTCAAGGTCACAGGGGTCAAATATGTTAAAAACCTTTATACAACATCTCCTGAATAACCAAGAGGCCTAGGATAATGAAATTTGGCCACTAACGTGCTGGGATAAAGGGCTACCAAGTGTGTTCAAATGAATGACCTTGATGTATATACAAGGTCACAGGGGTCAAATATGTTTTTTGAAAAACCTTTAAACATTTTCTTCTCAATAACCTAAAAACCTAGGATGATGATATTCGGCCAGTAGCATGCTGGGATAAAGGGCAACCAAGTTTGTTCAAATGAATGACCTTGACATATATTCAAGGTCAAAGGGTTAAAATATATTTAAAACCTTTAAACAACTTCTTATCAATAAGCAAAAGGCCAAGGTTGATGATATGTGTCCATTTACATGCTGGCATGAAGGACTACCAAGTGAATGACCTTTGCCCATATTCAATGTTACAGTGGTCAATATATGTTTAAATCTTGAAATGATTTGTTCTGTATAACCAAAAGGTCCAGGGTAATGATATTTTGCCAGAAGCATGCTGGGTTGGAAGACTATAAACTCTGTTCAACCTAAAGTCTTTGTTCAACATTCAAGGTTACAGGCATCATATGTTTAAATCTTTTAATAAGTTCTTCTGAATCAAACACTGATATTCTGCCTGTAGCTGTATTTTGGTCCACTTTTAAGATTACAAATGTGAGATAAATACCAGGTGAGCAATTCAGGCCCATTGGGCCTTTTGTTCAATTAAGAGAGCCTCTGACGAGCAAAAATGAAAAATTTGTGATGAGTTTCATAAAGTTCCTATGAAATGAAAACCAGTGTAAGATCCTTTTTATCACATAATTAAAGTTTGTGGCATTTATTCGTGTAAAACGACAATTTACATGCAACACTGATAGGTAAAAAGCTGTCATTTTGACTCCAGTGCAGAGCTAGTGAAAGTATTAATATTTACTATGAACATACGTTTGGCCTGTAGAACTTTAGTATTCATACCCCTGAATCATGAAATAGAACACACACAATTTTCCTCAAAACAACTTACATTAATTAGTTGATAAAAATCTGTCCAAGAAATTAATTGAACAATTTGATAATGACTGGTTGCTAAGTAAGATCTCTGAAAAAAATGTTTTATAGATATTAAACTTGCTATTGTCCCCAGCGATGCTTTGGGTATGAAAGTGTTCACTCAAACATTTTCTCCAAAGCATTGAATTTATCTCCACTCCTCAAAAAATTCAGGAAATCAGAAAGTGAATGCTTTAGTAAGCATTATGGATCTATTTATACTGCAGTTTTATTTTAGCTCTAGTCATCAAAATATTTTCCCAATTTAAGGAGCACATGAATTTTGAAGTGTTACTTACATCACCACCCTCACCATCCATGGTGCAGAGGAAAAAGTCCTGGCCATAACACAATTTGTCACCCTTCACATGGTTGGGTTCACATCTTCAAACAAAACAGACTTTGTTAATGGCAAATATAAAAAACATATGCAAGAATGCAATAAATAAAAACTGAGGTTATTTTAAACTATTAGAGATAATGCTAGCTGAAAAGGCGAATCCAAACTCTAACACAATTCATAATTATAATGTCAGGTATTGGAAAATTAACTTATCATGATATTTGGGGCAAATTAGGCAAACATCAGCATTTTCACCTCAAATTTGTGTATAACTCCCAATAGAAAATTTCTTGGAAAACTAGAACTGTTGCCTATTGGCTAACTAATAATGTTTATTATCCCAGAAGGTTTTGAAAAAGCATGATTGCTGGTTTTCTACTTGGATGGAGATTGTTGGTAAATTTCCACTGGGATGGAGATTTGGCAGCAGACCGAAAGTGATAGATGTTGATGACATCATAATATTCATTTAATCTCTCTGTCATCGCTTGTTTTTAATTGGAAGATTGATGGAGCTTAACATATATCAGTGCATGAAAGTCTTTATGTTGGTTTCCATGTTTTTATATATAATTGACAATGAACAATATATTCAATGTTCAATTTTAATGGTAGACCCATAGACAATTAGACAATCACCACCAAAAACAGACTGTTTGTCTATGGGGATCAGTTACTTAGGAAAGTATTCCTACAATTGTTCATAAGGAGTATCAAACTATATTATCATGAGGAATTTTGTAGCAAGATAAATAGATAAAATAAAATTGTCCCTTTAAACGTTTTCTTCTGAATAACTAAAAGGGCAAGGATGATGAAATTTAATCAGTGCCATGCTGGAATAAAGAGCTACTAACTTTGTTAAAATGAAAAACCTTGACTGATATTCAAGGTCACGGGGGTTGATTATCTTAAAAAATATTCAAATGACTGCTTTGTAATAACCAAATTGCCAATAATATTGATATTTGGGCAATAACCTGCTAGGATGAAGAGCTACAAAATGTGTTCAAATGAGTGACATTGACTTATATTCATGGTCACAGGAGTCAAATATGGGGAAAACTTTAAACGACTTCTTCTGAATTACCAAAAGGTTCAGGGAGATGATGTTTGGGCAGATCACGTTGCTTGGATAAAGTGCTACCAACTTTATTTAAATGAATGACCTTCTCCCATATTCAAGGTCACAGAGGTCAAATAGGTTGAAATTTTTAAAAGAACGAATTACCAAAAGGTCCCGGTTGGTGAAAATTGGCCAGAAGCATGCTGTTCTATAGATCTACCAAATTTATTCAAATTTATGACCTTCGCCTATATTCAAGGTCACAGGATAAAATATGGTTAAAACTGTAAACGACTTCTTCTGAATAACCAAAAAGTGTAGGGTGATGATATTTGGCTAGTAACATGCTGGCATGAAGGGTTATCAAGTTTGTTGAAATAATTAACCTTATCCCATATTCAAGGTCACACAGGATAAATATAGTGAAAACTTTAAACAACTTCTGACTTACCAAAGGTCCAGGGTAATGATATTTGGCCAGAAGCATGCTGGGATGAAGGGCTACTAACTTTGTTTAAAAGAATGACTTTCTCCAAAATTTAAGGTCACATGGGTGAAATAGGTTGAAATCTTTAAATGACTTCTCATGAATTACCAAAAGGTCTAGGGTGTTGAAAATGGGCCAGAAGCATGCTGTTGCAAAGAGCTATTTTCAAGGTTGAGGGGTAAAATATGGTGAAATCTGATATTGGTGATCATCTCTTTTTTCACCCAGGAGGAGACAGCTTTTAAAAATGATGTACCTCTATTTCTCCTATTGGGCCCCACCCCTGTTTCCCCAGGGTGGCCACATTCTCAGTTAAATTGAATTTTCCTCACCCGTAGATGCTCTAGAACAAGTTTGGTTCAAATCCTTTCATCAGTA
Source organism: Mizuhopecten yessoensis (assembly GCF_002113885.1). NCBI lineage: Eukaryota > Metazoa > Mollusca > Bivalvia > Pectinida > Pectinidae > Mizuhopecten > Mizuhopecten yessoensis. The sequence continues at coordinate 188,987 of NW_018404741.1, read as the reverse complement.
CAAAAGGAGAAGAACTTTTAATCTTTTCCTCTATTTCCCTGAATGGGTCCAAACCCTCTGCCCCAAAAGGGGGGCCATATCCACCGTTTATACACAATTGATCTTCTTTGTCTAAAGATTCTCAAGAACAGGTTTGGTTAATACCCCTAAATTGATACAAAAGTAGAAGGATTTGATTATTTTCCTTCTCTTTCCCCTGTTGGGGCCTAAGTGGCTTGCGTGTGACCAAGGTCAGTGTGAATCCATGTAGCTATTGTTTTTTCACAAAGATTGACCAAATTTCGTTTCTTTTCCTGTGACCAATTTCATACCAAGTCAAAATGGGACGATTTTTCATGAGATCAAATTATTTGAAATAAAAAGCGTGAAAATGGGTTTGAGAATCCGGGTCTTCTCGGGTCATAGATTTAAAAACGGGTGAAATGATGACCCGTTCGGGTCATAATTTTTTCGGGGTGGAGGGTCTTGTTTCCGGGTGTGATCCAGACAATCCGGGTGAGTTGACAGGTATACATGTAAGATGTAAGCTGGTTTTAAAGTGGATACTTTAGCAATGCAATTATCCTAGTACCAGTGTACATAAACACCTAGTGGTCCGGGGCGATGTTGATGGTAAGATCATATATTGGTTGGTTGGTTGGTTGATGGGTTTATAGACTACACTTCACGGGCGAAGCCCCGTGTTCGGTCGTCTTGAGGGGGTAAGCGTTAGCTTACCGGGCCCTCGGATATTCAAAATGTCCTAGCCCATCCAGGTCACGCTCTAAGGTTGGACAGCTCCTTAGATGCGGATAGGCTGTCACAGCTACTGCGGTCACATGTCCGGGAACACGTCCTTTCTGTAGCTTCACTGCCCTAGCTCCTATGAAAATCATATATCCACAGAGTAGTTTATATACCCAAGTGATAATTATAGGTCTCAGAAACAGTTCTAATGATCCAATATTGGCACTGGAGCCGAACATAAAATGTTGTTTGGATGTGTATTACTGTAATTTAAATAGACATTTTGCTAAGGATCACTTTTATTTTTGGGCATATGTGAAAATAAATATTTTATTTGGTTTATACTGAGATTATTTTTGAAAAGTTTATTGTTCTTTTAATTTATCAGCATGCTAAAATTCCAAAAATCATAATACAGTTGGAAAATGAGCCACAGGAAAAGGGTTAATACCCTTAAAATTGGTAACCACGAGGTATTCACTGAAAAACTTAAATTGAACAAAACTTATCCTAAATAAACAGAAATTGTTTAAGTATCGAGTGTGACAACCATGACCATCAATCAAAACTTCACAACGTTGCGCAAGCCCCGAATGAGATCGCGTATCCGGTTTTGTGGGATAGCATTTCACTCAGCTACCAAGGCTGTTCCCAGCTCCTGGAGTGTTCTTGACTTAACATTTCTGGCAGAGAGAGCTGTCTGCAGCATGTGCCACACATGCTCGATGGGATTTAGATCCAGCGAGCGGGCTGGCCAATTCATTTGTTGAATAGTCTCTTGCTGTAGATACTGCTCAGTGACCCTTGCTCTATATGGTCTAGCAGTACAGTCCATAAGGATGAAGTTAGGGCCGATAGCGCTAGCGTAGGGTCTGACATAGCCATCAAGGACTTCATCGCAGTAAATCACGGTACCATTATGGAAAACATGGAGGTCAGTTTTCCGATGAAGGTTTATGCCTCCGCACACCATCACTGAACCTCCGCCATATCGGTCATGTTCAACAACGTTACCTGCCTGGAACCTCTCCCCAGGTTGTCTCTTTACTCTAACCTGTCGGTGAAGTCAAGACAGAATCTAGACTTGTCAGTAAAAAGAACCAGTTCCCATTCCTGAAGAGTCCAAGTGCTGTGAGCTTGGGTCCAATCCAATTGGTCCCTAACATGGCGGGCAGTTAAGGGAACTCGTATTGCTGGTCTACGTGACCTTAAACCAGCACCATGAAGATGGTTCCTAACTGTCTGAGTGGCTACCTGGGTACCACAAGCATTTATTTAAATAAAAGAGGTCATTTTGTAAAGCTGTGACAGTCTGGAACCTGTGACGCCATGCCTGTATGAGCAAATATCGGTATTGGCGCTGCATTGCAGCCCTAGAACGTCCTCCAGCATGACGTCTGGAAGGGTTTCTGTTAGTTTGGAAACAATTTTATATTCTTGCCACAACACTTTGATACACCCCAAGGTCTGCTTCAACCTGATGTTGATACATGCTAGCTTGCAGCATTCCGATCATTTAACCGTTGTCTGGTTCGTCTTTGTGCCATATTCAAACAAAAACACGCAAAGAATATTCATCAAATTGATTTCCTTGACAATTTGAAAAACACCTTACTTAGCCTAGCTTAGCTTTTAAAAGGGGTGTACATGTTTACTTGGAAGCGTTTAGCAAAAGATCGACAGGTGTGGAGGAACTTTGTTGCTGCCCTAAACGCCACCGGGCGTAAAAGGCAGTAAGTAAGTAAGTACACGTGGAAAAGCGTAAACAGGCTTTTATGGTTGACTGAACACACCCACACATTGAACACACCCAAATCAGTACGGAAGGGAAACATAATATCCTTTCTTACATTTTGTGTTTTTTTCTTCAAAATATAGGTGATCCTTAGCAAAATGTGAGTAGTATATAGATATATGAGTAAAGAACTAATAATGACAGTGCAGACTAAGAAATTTGTAAAATTGTTATGGCGAAATGTCCCCTCTATCCAATGAGAATCATGAAGAGATAAACAGACACATTTCCTTTAAAGTGCTACTTGTCCTAAACGGCCAAGTAGATTTTGACTAAATTTGGTCTTGAGCATCCTTAAGCCAAGGGAACTCAATTTTGTATAAACGGTGGGTGTGGACCACCTGTGGGCAGAGGGGTAGGGCCCAATAGGGGAAATAGAGGCAAATAGATGCAAACCTTTGAAATCCTTCATATAGGATTTTATCCTAATTTGGTCTGGAGCACCTTGGGCCAAGGGGACTCAGTTTTGTATAAACGGTGGATATATAGGAATTAAGGGATCTTATCCCAATTAAGCCTGGAGTATCCTTGAACGAAGGGTGAGGCCCCTATGGGGGCCCAATAGGGAAATTCAAGATTTAAATCTTTAAAATCGTTGTAAAGAACTGATTTGAGTGTAAGTTTTCATAAATGTACTAACATTCCTGTATTGATTTAACCTTCTCATTAATCTTTCCGATTTATTTTAACTGTGGCTATTATGGACGACTGCGTGCCCTTACAGGTATAAAAGATTATGTCATGTTTAATTGAGTATTGATGTGGGGTGTGTTATCAAGTTTTACAACTCATGGCAATTACAGATAAGAGGACAAAGACACTCGCACTAACACAAGGACACACTCACATATACACTAACTCGTACACATCATCATCATCATCAAAGACACTCACACTAACTCGCACAACATCATCAACATCATCATCAACATCATCATCATCATTCTTAATAGCTCACCTGGCCCGAAGGGCCAAGTGAGCTCATGGCATACCGCAGCGTCCGTCGTCTGTCACCTTTTTACATTTTAATCTTCATCTTCAAAACTACTGGGCCAATTTTGACCAAACTTGACACGGAACATATCACTAGGACATGGGGATCTGAAATTTTGAAATGTATGGGGCGTAGGGCCTGAGGGGCAGGGCCAAATATGTAAAAAAATAACAGTTCCGCGAGACGATGTAGAATGAGCAGTTTGCCACAAAGGGCCATAAGTGCATAAATTTTGGAGAGATAAGCGTCAAATTCACAAGGGGCCATAACTGCATAAATGAGCGACAAATAATTTTGGTTATCAAGCTTGTCCGAGCTTTTATGGCAATGAACCTTCCTACCAAGTTTGAAATTAATCTATTCAAAAATATTGAAGTTATTGAGCAGAAACTGTTACGTCAATTCTATAAAGGGCCCCTTAATAACAGGCGGATAATGGTTATCAAACTTGTGCAAACTTTCATAGAAATGAACCTTCCTATGAAGTTTGAAATGAATCCATTCAAAATTACTTAAATTTATGTCCTATGCATAAATCACATTATCAGAGGCAAATGGCATTTGGTGGTCTGCGAATGGTCCTAGTCGGTTATTATTCGGTCACTAGAGTTACCGCCCTTGTTCATGGTTGCACTAGACGAGCCAAGATAGACAACAAGGACAAGCAGAATTCCAGTCGGTAATCTTGAGCATCCATATAAATTGATGTTAAAATAGTGATGCACCGGGGCTGGTTAATAGTCCAGACATAATGTAGAACATAGGCTAGGAAAGATATCGCATTTTTTAGGCAAACGTCAAACAAATTGCAATAAAACAAAATCCACTGCAATGCATTTCAGTGAGGTCCCCTAAATGGCTACTGAAAAGTCCAAAAAAATTCAAGTAGTGGAAGTGTGTCTTATTTGCATAAATCCAATATGGCCGCTATTTCGAGGATTTTCACCAACATCAAGTTGCATTTCTTATCAATGGTAGATGTTGTGGCACTTAAAAGCACAAATTTCACATTTATATGAATGTACTATGTTTTATATACCATATCTTGTTTAATTGTGCATCGCAGTATTCATAAATCAAAAATGACCCCCGATATATTAAGATTGACACATAGGTTTTGTCATATTTTTCAACTTGTAGAGCTGTTATGTTGCTAATAGAGTTAGAAAGTGATCTGCTGTACATTTTTTATCAACTTAAATACCCATATACTACATGTACATCACACACCTAAAACAAACCCCTCCGCACACGTGTAATGTATGTTCTATTAATCACCTTTGCAAATGACAATGTTATTTCATTATGCATGCACTAGACATATATATATTAATACGCATCACAAATATCATGTCATTTTACATTAAAAAAATACAAAAATAAAATCTTCAGAAAACTAGCCCTTAAGAGTATCCGTACAAACACAAGAGCTGTTGGTAGGGCTATGTATAGGGGTACAGGCTGTACCTAGCATTATCCTCATGGTCGTTGGATTGGTTAGAAGTTGCTCTCAGTACAACAGTTTACTTTAGAGAGGTGAAAAACTTTCTTAATAGCCGATCTAAGCAAGGCAAGCCTACACACGAGCCTACATCAATAGGACGGGGGCTGTAGTCGTAGATGTGATACTGGTTGTACTGCAGTTGTAGTAGGGATTGACATGGACATAAACCAGTTCGAAGGAAAACATCATGAATCTGATAAAAGGTAAATTTAGCTATTTGATTAATTTTAGGCTAGCTACCTAAGCCGCGGCATTGGATAGCCCGGTTGGGCTCTTCGAAGGCGTTTGACAGAAAAGTATGAAAATCCTACGGTTGATGTTACTGGTCTTGACTAGGCTACAGATAAAACTGTAAATGTAGACCAATCCAAAGACGTCGGTAACAAGATACTGAACTCCATGACTGGAAAGAAAGTAGATGAACATTCATTCAAAAGAAGTGATCAAGCAGTGACATTAGGTGCAAGGACTGCTGTAAAGATCGGCTATGAATCTGTTCATGTGGACCCACAGCTCCTTAACCAGAGACTAATCATTGTCAGTAGAGAACGTGAAGATACTTCAGCATCAGTTTTCAACAACGAGTTATGCAGTCACCCCCTGCCCTGTTTGAATCATCATGTCTCCCCCTAGAGGCAGACACCCCAGTCCTAGCAGATTCTTTTAGGAAGGTGTTTGAACATGAGCTTACACGAGAGAAGACACTACCCAGTGGTAATGTTCATTATGTTTTGGATGGTGGTGCTCTACTTCACCGTTTTCCTTGGCCACGCGGGAGCTCTTTCAACAACATATGCCAGCTATATGTCAATTATGTCAGCAGCAAATATGGAAGGCCAACAGTTGTTTTTGATGGCTATCAAGGCGGTCCCTCAATCAAGAACGCAACACATCTTAGACGATCAGGAGGTTGTCAAGGCCTGACTGTCAACTTTACAGAGGACATGGTAATCAAATCCAAGAAAGACAAATTCCTTGCAAATAAAGTTAACAAGCAACGCTTCATAAATCTACTCAGTTCCAAGCTCGAAATGCATGGTTGCACTGTATCTCATGTAAGAGGGGATGCATATCTCTTAATTGTAACTACAGCAGTAGAATCAGCTAAGTTTAAAGACATAGTTTTTGTCGGGGATGACACAGACCTTCTCATCTTGCTGGTCTTCTACGCTGATCTCAAAGCAAAGAACGTCTTTTTTTTGTACCCGTGGCCAAGGCAAACTCCAAGAAGAATCGAACATGGAATATCAAACAGCTGAAGGAAACCCTATAAAGTAGTGTGTGTGGAGACATTCTCTTTGTCCATGCGCTTCTGGGCTGCGACACAACATCTCGCATATTTGGACTAGGGAAAGGCATAGCACTAGAAAAAATCCTGAAGATTGATGACTTCTGTGAGCTTGCCAAGGTGTTTAGTCAGCCAGCATCAGACCTGAAGGAGAGCATTATTACAGCTTTAGAGAAGCTGCCTGTATCATGTGGTGGTAACTCAACAGAAGATCTAGATTCTTTGAGGTACAGAAGATATTGCGTAAAGTTATCATAAATCTCGTCTGCCTTAAAAGCAAAGACTTTGCCACCAACTTCAGCAGCAGCAAAGTTCCACAGTCTGCGTGCATACGATCAGATATTAGAATGGAAAGGAATGGCAGACGACCTGACACTGGGAGATTGGGGTTGGCAGGTCACGGATGGGAAGTATCTTCCAATACAAACTGATAAACAACCAGCACCAGCATCACTCCTTAAAGTCATCAGATGTGGATGCAGGAAAGACTGTGCAACCAAGAAATGCACGTGCCGAAAGTATGGCCTGCACTGATTGTCGTCGCACTAGTTGCACCAACTCACCACCACCAGACCTAGAACTTGATGCTACTACTGACCAGCGTGCCACATAAATGTTGGTTGGAGACTACCAACTGAAACTAGAACACTGACAGGTCAGTAAGGGCCCCGTCTTGTGGCAATATATCCCCCATAATCATCAAGAAGCAATCTGCCCATATAGCTGAGCTTGAGGTTTGACATTTGGACTTCAAAAAGAATTACCCTGATCTTTGGTCAGTTGACTTATTCTTTAATTCAGACCAACTTTGCTTCTTAATATCATAACAAAATGTTCATCAGTGAAAAATACAAAACTTGACCTTGACCCTTTGGACTCCGTGAACTGGACCTAAGGTCAGTTGACTCTGTGTTAAGTTCTGAACAACATTGCTTCATAATGTCATAACAAAATGTTCATCAGGGAAAAGGTACAAAATTTAACCTTCACCTTTGACCCAGTGACCTGGATTTTGGTCAATTGACTCCTTGCTTAATTCTGAGCACATTGCTTCAAAGTGTCATAGTGAAATGTTCACCAGTGAAAAGATACAAAAGTTACCCTTGACCGTTGACCCAATGACCTTGACCTGTTGTCAGTCAACTCCTTGTTTAATTCTGATCAACTTTGCTTCATCATGTCATAACAAAATGTGAAAAAATGCAAAATTTGACCTTGACTTTTGAATCTAATGACCTTGACCTTTGACCTCGACTTTTTACCTCAGTGTATCTTTTTGTTTAATTCCGAGCAACTTTGCTTCATAATGTCATAGCGAAATGTTCACCAGTGAAAAGCTACAAAATTTGACCTTGACCCCTGATCCAATGACCTTGACCTTAGGTCAGTTGACTCCTTGTTTAATTATGATCAACTTTGCTTCATAATGTCATAACAAAATATTCCTTGACCTTTGAACCCAATGACATTGACCTTTGACCTTGACTTTTTACCTTAATGTGTATTTTTGTGAACTGAACATCTTGACCAAGTTTCATGTACATCGGTCAATAGATACTAAAGTTATCAGCCAGGAACAAAATTTGTGGACGGACAGACGGACGGACGGACAGACAGACAGACAGACAGACAGACAGACAGACAGACAGACAGACAGACAGACAGACAGACAAAGTGATTACTATAGGGCACCCGTATCTCCGATACGGGCCCCTAATAACAACTGAACTGGGGATTTTAAACCAATATAGACATATATTATAGGTGTTCTGTAATGCATTGTGGATATGTATGTGTTTATGCAAACTAAAGAACCTAATTACAGTCGAACCTCGTTATCTCAAACTCATATAACGCGAAGATCCCGTTTAACTCGAAGTATTTCATCGGTCCCGGCCAAAACTCTTCTTAATCTTAGTAATAAAAACTCTGATAAATCGAACTCTGAAAACTCGAAAAACTCGGATATCCCAAAGTGAAACATCGGTTCCAACAACGTAAATCCTACATAAAAATATCTACTACCTCGACGTTTCTTAAGATTCACAAGTCTATCATATTTCTTTAATTATTTGATACATATTTGACACAGTGCTACGGTAAACATAGTTCTAAATGAGCAGCTTACGCTCGGTCATAATTACTTCGATTAAACTTATGGCATTAAAATGTGTTTGACTGTAAAAAATACTTTGTACAAATAAAGAAACAAACTTCATGTTGATTTACAACAATTAGTACTTACTGCGAGCCCGTAAGGCACTTTTCTAACCAGAAAATGGGTCACAGTGTGCGGTCATGCGTAAATAAGCTCCACAGTATAAATCACAACCTAGGACTGGTTCGTTGGTTTATGTTTTTACAGGAGCTTGTATGGCACTGATAATTAATTGAGAGATAATAGGAACAAGACGATAATTATTGTTGACTACGTCGTGTTGAGGAGATGTTGAGGAGATGTCAAGTGTCATTGCATTGGGGTCTATAAATATGGATATGTTTCCTGAGCAGACACCCCAGAAGATTTACAAATTCAAAATTGTGGCATCTTGAAGTAAATATCGATAAAACAAAAGTGATGATATTTGGCAGAGGGAGAGTATCTCAAAATATACGTTTTACTTATAACAGAAATGAAGTAGAAATTGTGAAAATTTCAAATATCTTGGTGTTCATTTTACTCAAAATGGTTTCACGCAGTTAAATATTAGACAATTATACGATAAGGGCCTTAGAGCAATGTATGGTGCTATCGCTAAATGCAGAGACCATAATCTATCAATTGACTGTAAATTAGATATTTTCGATAAAGCTATCAAGCCTGTCATGTTGTATGGTTGTAAAGTCTGGGGGTTTTGTGATTACAAACTTTTGGAACGTTTACATTTAAAATTCTGTAAACATATTCTTCAGGTGAAAACATCGACACCCAATTTCATGATTTATGGGGAATTAGGAAGATTTCCTCTGAGTATAAATATCAAAGTTAGAATGATTGGATTTTGGGCCAAATTGTTAGAACCAATACCTAATAAGTAATAAAATGTATAAAATTATTATAAACTATAATACTCAATGGTTGAATTGTATTAAAAATATCCTTGATGAATGTAATTTAATAAATATATTTGAATGTCAAGAATTCCAAAGTACCCAGTGGTTGAAAAATACAGTTTTCCATACACTAAAAGATAAATTCATTAATAATTGGAGAAGCGATGTTTTCAATTCATCTAAAGGGACCAATTTACAGAATTTTTAAAAATGACTTAGTTTTAGAAAAATACCTGCTAGATCTCCCTCCAAGACTAGCAAATGTTTATTGTAAATTTAGAACTTGTAATGTAAAATTTCCTATTGAATATGGTAGATGGAATAACATTCCAAGAGAAGATAGAAAATGTATTTTTTGTGACCTAAATGAAATTGGAGACGAATATCATTATTTATTTAATTGTCATTAACACCAGATAGTGCAAAACAGAAGAAAATTTATGTCGAGATACTATTTTGAAAGTCCTAGTACTTTAAAGTTTAATACATTATTTAATTATGTCAATAATGAAGAACTAATTTCACTTATAAAATTCCTTAAGCACATAATTGAGCGAATTAACACTGGCCATTAACACCATGATTTATATGTAAACTGTACTATATATATGTATATAATTCTCTACACTGTAACCAGTTTGCGAGAATAAAAAACTTGTCATTGTCATTGATTAACTCAATTACCCATTTCGGAATGTCGAAATCAACTGAGCAATCCAACGTGTACGCTCCAATACAGTGATTTGTATAAGACTTGCGCACTTTCATTTCCGCATTTCTATCAGCATAGCACGAGGTCGGAGACAGAATGTGTGTTTATTGTAACATTAATTAATTAATGAATATGATAATGAATAAGTTGTTATTTTTTATTTTATATAGTTATCTTTTTGTCATTTATCGACTGTTTAAATACGTTGATTGTCAGAGAAATCAATGACATATATAGCCTCATATTGGACCAAACACTTTACCAAGCTTTATGCCAACCATAGGAACTCGCCTAACTCGAATACTCGCATAACTCGAAGTTTCCCAACTATGCCGTCGACTTCGAGATAACGAGGTTCGACTGTATGATATATTTGAAAATTTAGAAATATTTTACAACATGAATAAGTGTTGTCGCAATTATTCTGATATTACATAGGACAAGAATTATAATTATAATCTATTTTCTACACAAAATACCCGCCTTAATTGGCAGCCATTTTGAATTTATGCTATTTTAAGACACTCAATTAGGCACATGAATCCTTGTGCAAACAAAAACATTCTTGAAAAAAACATTTTAGTCAAAGTACACTAAAAGAATCCTAAATGGTATGTAAGGTGAACATTTTGACTAAATCCAGGAGAAAATTGTAGAATTGGTGGCCATTTTGGATTTATGTAAATAAGACACACTTCCACTACACAAATTTTTTCGGACTTTTAGTATGTCATTTTGGGGACCTTACTTAAATGCATTGCAGTGATTTTTTTTTATTGCAATTTGTTTGACCTCAAAACACAATATTCCTAGCCTAAACAGTGTAATTTGTTTATTTATATATTACGGGAAGAACAACAGTTGCAAACGCGGCAACCAATTTGAACAAATCTGGTACATGTCATGGCGGCGGACCTCGCTGAAAATTGCAATAATTCCAAATTAAGCCTATTAGTTACTTTTTTTTTTTCTTAGATCGCCATCCTAATTTTCGCTGTGAAAACAATTGGAAATGCTGTCACGGTGTTAAATTGAAAGTTTTTTGGATTTTGATATCCACATGTTTTCATAAATTTATCGAAGTATTTTCCAGTTGAGCATCAGTATGTACACGAGAGCTTGAGGCAGAAAGAGGGGTCGCAGTTCGAATCCCACTCCCACTGAAACCCAACATGCGGAAAAAAGACAAAAGGAAGCAGCAACAATGACACAAGATCATGAGCTTGACCAGCAATCCGGGACGTCCACTGCTGCAGTATCATCTATTCCTCAAGAACCCAGGACATTGGTGTATGCCATCAGTTCCATCACAGCTCATGTCTGTATGTGATGATGTTGGTATGCACGTTCCAGATAACTTGAAATAAAAAATCTGGAATGGCGAGTATATTGACCTGTCTTCATTATTGCCAAAAAATGTAAACTCTGAAAATGAAACACATAGCTTTTCAATTTCTGATGGCGAATTGATAATTAAACCAAGAGATCAAAAGGTTAGGATTGACAATATTTCTTCATGGACTTTGTGATATTTATCAGCATTCACTGTTTAGCCCACCCTGAAGATATTCAGGGCTTATTAAAGTATTTGCAGTCGGGAAGAATGGGGGCAATCAGGTCAGGGGTAACAGGCTGGAAAACATACGACGAACAATTCAGATTAAAGAAAGCAGCCAATCCAGGGTCGCCTTGGGGGGTTGTTGATAGTGAACTTTGGTTGATGTATATGTATTCTCAGCCAAATAGCATGCCTAGTCAAGTGAATTATCCTAAGGTTGCTACTGCAGGGTCTCGTTTGAAATGCTATGAATTTAATTACAAGGGTAATTGTACATGCAGTAGATGCACATATGCTCACACATGCATGCGCTGTTCTGGGAATCATTCAGTCAGCAAGTGTATTCGTGCATCAAACCCCAACCAATACAAGTACCAAAACAATACAACACAACAAGCTAGCAACAAGTCACCTGCCACAGCAAGACAGGGGGAACAACCCGGCACTCAAAAGTCTATGGTCACTGGGAAAAACACCAATTAAGCTGAACAGGTTAAGGGAACTATTGAAAGGGTACCCAAACAAAAATGCTGCCAGTGAGTTGTTGGAGGGCTTCCAGTCAGGTTTTCACATTCAATATACAGGTCCTAGGACTCCATCATCAGCTTAGAATCTTTTATCTGCTTCTCAAAATCCTGAGATGCTTACTGCCAAATTAAAAAAATGAAATCGAGTTTGGTCACATTTCTGGTCCATATGATCAAATCCCTATTTCCACACTTCACATTTCACCTGTTGGTCTAATTCCTAAAAAGAATGGGGGCACGAGACTCATTACCTATCTCTCAGTTCCTCAAGGCAGCAGTGTAAATGATTTCATAGACCCCGACCTATGCTCAGTGTCATATACATTTTTTGATCAGATTATAAACATGATTTCAAACCTTGGTCACTCTGCATTTATAGGTAAGATGGATATAAAGTCAGCCTTTCGTTTGTTATCAGTGAATCCAGCTGATTTTGATAAACTAGGAATATTTTTCCAGGATCAGTATTTCATCGATAAATGCCTACCAATGGGCTGTTCCATATCTTGTTCGCTTTTTGAAAAGTTTTCTACTTTTTTGAACTGGCTTATTAGAGAAAAATCTGGGCTGAACACATCTGACCATTATCTTGATGTTTTTATTTTTTTCGCTGGTAAGCAGAATTTAACAGATTGTCAGGAACAGATGGAACTCTTTGGTGCGCTGTGTGATGATCCAGGGGTGCCAATAGCAGAGGACAAATCAGAAGGTCCTACTACTGTTTTAATTTTCTTAGGCTTAGAAATCGATACAGTTAATATGCAGGTTAGAGTACCACAGGATAAAGTAGCTGCTCTTCAAGATAGCCTTCAACAATTTTTAGCTAAACAACAAAAAATCACTTTGAAGGAGTTGCAATCACTGACAGGTCTATTGATGTTTTGTGCCAGAGCAATTCCTTCTGGTAGGGCACTCACTCGACGCTTCTACGAGTCCATGTCAAGTGCTAAATTACCTCATCACCTTATAAGAATTACAAAAGAGATGCGAGAAGATGCACTCACTTGGTCGAGATTCATTCAACAATTTAACGGCACATGTCTGTTTCCTGATCACAGTTGGTCCACAAACAATACACAGACAGTGCTGGAAGTAGTCAGTTAGGATGTGGGGCTTACTTCAGAGGTGAATGGGCCACTCTCCAATGGCCATCACATTGGCAAAAGCTTGGCATACTGTCAGAGGTCACTTTTCTTGAGTTAGTGCCCATTGTCTTAGCCATCCAAATTTGGTATAACAAGCTTCAAGGCAAGCACATTGTATTCAGGTCAGACAACCAGGCTTTAGTTTCCATATTGAACAAGATGTCTTCAAAGGCAGGTAGAGTAATGTCCTTCATTAGAGAACTCGTATTCTTATCAATAACCAGCAATATTGAATTCAAAGCAAAGCATATTGCCGGAAGAGATAATGAAATTGCTGACTCACTGTCTCGTTTTCAGTGGAACAGGTTTCGAACCTTAGCCCCCAATGCAGCACTGCAACCAACTCGCATCTAAGACAGATTCCTCTAGATGCTATCAGCCGTGAGTTAGACAGGTTACTAGATGCATCACTGGCAGTTAATACACAAAAAAAAACTATCATGCAGGAGTCAAGAATTTTAATAGGTTTCAGTCAGAATATCAACTTTCCCCAACTTGGCCTCCTCCAATGAGTGACATAGTTAAGTATATAGGTTAGTTATCTCACAAAGGGCAGTCTCATGCCACAGCAAACTCGTATATTTCAGCTATTAGCTATTTTGTTAAAATTAGGGGTTTAGAAGATGTTACACAGAAGTTTGTTGTGAGAAAACTGCTCGAGGGCATGAAAAGATTAAACCCAACCACTGATTCACGACTTCCAATATATTATTGAAATTAATGGAATTTTTGCCAAAAGTGTGTAGATCACCCTATGAAGCATTACTGTTTTCTGCATCATTCTCCTTAGCCTTTCATGCCTTTTTAAGGGTAGGTGAAATCACTGTATCACAAGCAGGTGATGCACATGTATTAACTATTTCAAATACCAAGTTTGTCTTAAAGGGACTGCTAGAATTGACACTCTTCTTCCAAGACCGATCAGTATACATGGGGTACAAAAATTTCAGTAGCTAAAATTGGGGACCCCTCATGCCCAGTAACACTCGTTTCTCAATACCCGCATCTCCGTCCAAAAATACAGGGCCCCCTTTTCTGTCGTTATGGAAACCTATCACACTATCACTGTTTTCTGCCGTGCTGCACAAAGCACTTCATTTTGGTGGCTTTGATACAAAACGGTTCAAATCCCATTCCTTTCGCATCGGAGCAGCAACAGCAGCCTCCATGCGGGGAATCCCAGATGACGTTATCAAAAAGATGGGGCGCTCGTGTAGTCAAGCATACAAACTATATATTAGGTAAACATGCTATTAGTATTATTAGGTAAATTGATTTGTCAATTTAATTTGTCGGACAACCATACTGAAAGCAAGTTATTAGCTTTCAGGTTCAACCATCCTTGTGTGGATAGTCGGTTCTTCGATTGTAAAGCGGGCTTTCGTGCACGCCTGGAACAGGCCAGATGGAATACATCTTGGTATGCAGCACCTTGGGGTACAGATTTGGTGGCAAGGCAAAAGTGGCATGTCGGGTACAAAGTTGAGGAAGACGGTACAGTTTCTTCAAAGATTTGAGGAGAGTCCATCAATTCTGGTCATACATTGTGGTGCTAATGACTTGGGTAATGTTCCATTAGCTGATCTCCATGACGGCATTTGTAAAGATATAATTGCTGTACATAAATCACTACCACAAACATTGATTATCTGGTCACAACTTCTGCCTAGGTCAGTGTGGAGATACAGTGATAACCCAAAGGCTATGAAATCTTCATTGGTACGTCTCAATAGTCGTGTTGCAAATTGTGTTATTGGTTTAGAGGGAGGTTACATTAAGTATCCAGATCTGACTGTTCTACGTCGTACATCGTACAATCACTAACAAACACATTATATGCAATCTCAGGTACAGGAGAAGCGACCACCGGTACATACTCGCCTTCCATAGCGTGTGTGTCACACCAGAGTTGTATGAAGATGATGGGGTTCATTTGACTGCATAAGGAAATAATATATTCTTAAACACTCTCCAGGGTGGAATAGAGACATTCATCCAGTCAGAAAACAAATACATATTTCCAGACCGTCACTGCTAAATGTACTTATGATCTAGGCCACAGTTTTTCCTGGTAGCGACTTCTGGCCTCCACTGTTGTTTGTGGCGATGGACAGTTGATATTGACAATATCCCTGTCCATATGGCGGTTGTCGCTACATAAACGAAATCAGTATCATCAGTGTTGAAGTTTCCATGATTGACGATTGGAAACAAGTGTTTGATTTTGTTGAATTTTATTGACTTTACATCAGAGGATGACTGTAACCAGGATCCTCTTGATAGCATTGCATTGTGTTTTGTGGTACGCCAACTGCGGTGTACACTTTGTATGTATTATTAAATACTGTGGCCAATACGTTGTTGTTAAATCATTTATTGTGTGATTGAGTTATTGATCTATGATAATTAGATTTATGTCCTATGCATAAATCACATTATCAGAGGCAAATGGCATTTGGTGGTCTACGAACGGTCCTAGTCGGTTATTAGTCGGTCACTAGAGTTACCGCCCTTGTTCACGGTTGCACTAAACGAGCCGAGATAGACAACAAGGACAAGCAGAATTCCAGTCGGGTAATCTTGAGCATCCATATAAATTGATGTTAAAATAGTGATGCACCCACTCACCACATCCTATTATAAAAGTGTAATAATTTGCTATATTTTTTATCAAGTTGTGTTTTTTCTGCGGTTTTTCTATTGTATTTTCAGCCTTATCAACGGTCACAGTTCCATAAAGAGCCAGTGAAACATGGCGTTCTGTGTGGCGATGTTATTAATTATGTGACTTGGCAAGTGAAATCAGTGTAATGCGGTCATTGCAAGTTCAAGTTCCTTGATACTGATTCCTGAATAATCAGTACGATTGGGCGGATGTTGCTACATAAACGAAATCAGTATCATCAGTGATGAAGTTTCCATGATTGACGATTGGAAACAAGTGTTTGATTTGTTGAATTTTATTGACTTTACATCAGAGGATGTCAGTACCCAGGATCCTCTTGATAGCATTGCATTGTGTTTTGTGGTACGCCAACTGCGGTGTACACTTTGTGTGTATTATTAAATACTGTGGCCAAGATTTTCCAAATACGTTGTTGTTAAATCATTTATTGTGTGATTGAGTCATTGATCTATGATAATCAAGTTATTGAGCAGAACCTGTTTCGGCAATTCAACAAAGGGCCATAACTAATGTGTGCCCGAACACCCGCTCGCCCGTGTGAAAACTTAATACGTACCGTCTTTCGACGGGGGTATAAAAAGGAGTCGATCATCTTTAAAAATCTTCTTCTCTACTCCTACAAGTAGTAGAAAGTAATGGCACATATAATTGTATTCGTCAACTAGCCCTCTTTTGAATTTATGAACTACTGGGCCAATTTTGACCAAATTCGACTTTGAACATCACTAGGACATGGGGATCTGACTTTATGAAATGCATAGGGCTGCACCCCAAGGGCCCTGAGGGACAGGGCCAAATAGGTAAAAAATGGGGTAAATTTTTAAAAATCTTCTTTTCTACTCCTTCAAGTAGCAGAGAGTAATGGCACATTTAGTTATAAGCATCAACTAGCTCTCTTTTGAATTTATAAAATGTATGGCCCTAGGGTCAAGGGGTCAAGTGGTAGGGTGGGGTCAATATTGTATGTTACGGATCGTTGTATAGGAGATCTTTGAAACAGTTGAGACCCCCACCCCATAACCATATATAGCATTGCTGGGCATCAAAAGATAAACACAATCATGATGTAAAAATGGGCCCTGGGGACTTTCCCCACCCCTAGGGACTTAGTTTCTGGGTTATATCTTTGAAACAGTTGAGATCCCCACCTCATAACCATATATAGCATTGCTGGGTCAAAAATAACAATTTTTGGCATTTTTTGGTAATTTTTGATGTGGTAACCATGGTTTTCACACAAGTGACATACATGGAAAAAACAGGTTTATACACTTCTCAGTACTTTATATGTATTGTAAATGTAATGCAATTTACAAATATATATATATGTATACATGTGTTGTGTAGGGTAAATCCGCTGTGTTTACATTTCCTCGACATGTGCCTTGTTTATCAGAGACGGGCCATTTCTACTGTATTCTGCTACCTAGGGACTTAGTTTCTGGTCTATATCTTTGAAACAGTTGGGATCACCCACCCCATAACCATATATAGCATTGCAGGGCATCAAGAGGGAAACACAATCATTATTACATAATGTAACAAGAGATCCCAGAGGGATCTTGGAGCCCACCTTTGTACCATCTTCATTAGTTCTTTGTCAGTTTGATCTTTTCTCTTCTTTCCTCTAATCTGTTTGATCGAGTCATGTTAACAGTAAATGAACCTTGAGGTAACTTTTGATCTAAACTTAATACTGATGTGTATGAACGCCAACCTTCAAAGTGAGTTTGTCATTTCACATATTTACTAGTAGAGTACATAATGTGAAAGAAATAGAATCGATCATTGCAATATGAGAAAGATCTGTTTCGTTCTTCTTTTAATCCATTTTGTTTTAATGATCACTCTCAAAATATAACATGCACAACGAGAGATCAAGGGGAACCTACATCTGAAATTTGAGAAAGATCCCTCTGGTACTTCTTGAGAAATAGCGATAAACTTTCAATATCAAAATCCAATATGACTGCCTGTCGGCAATGTTGTTTATTCGATCACTCTCAAAAGTTGCCCTGCACAGCTAAGGACCAAGGGGAACCTACATATAAAATTTGAGAAAGATCCCTCTGGTACTTCTTGAGAAATAGCGATAACAAACTTTCAATATCAAAATCCAAGATGGCTGCCTGTCGGCCATGTTGTTTATCCGATCAGTCTCAAAAGTTGCCCTGCACAGCTTAGGATCAGGGGGTACCTACTTATAAAATTTGAAACAGATCCCTCTGGTACTTCTTGAGAAATAGCGATAACAAACTTTCACTTGCAAAATCTAAGATGGCTGCCTGTCGGCCATGTTGTGTATCCGATCAGTCTCAAAAGTTGCCCTGCACATTTTTCTTATATTTGTTGCGAAAAAAGCCGTCGCGCACTATGACCCTCTTTTCAATTTTCAAAAGAGGGTCATAACCCTCTTTCAGTATGTCCAGGGTTGGCAGGGATGGCACAGCTAAGGACCAAGGGGAACCTACATATGAAATTTGAGAAAGATCCCTCTGGTACTTCTTGAGAAATAGCGATAAACTTTCAAAATCAAAATACAAGGTGGCTGCCTGCTCAACTTCTTGAGAAATACTGATAACAAGAATTGTTTAAGGTCGGACGACGGATGACGGACCACAGACGCAGGGTGATTTGAATAGCCCACCATAAGATGATGGTGGGCTAAAAATAGGCCCTGGTGTCTTTCCAAACCCCTAGGGACTTAGTTTCTGTGTTATATCTAGCAAATATACCAGATAATTTTTACATTTATATCATTTTGTAAAGTGAGTTTTCTAAAAAGAATAAAGAGAGAGAGAGAAAAGAAAAGGATATTTATTAAAATTGATTTAACATGGCATCTTTAATTTATTGAAGCTTGTTTACAGTGTTATATCCATTAAGAACAAATTTGTGCACATCTTCATCATTTCTCACTTGCGTTTGAATCGGAAGTTAACTTCAAACATTTCAGGGACCTGTCACCATATAGTCTAGTCACCCTATGATAAACATCAAACTAATTGCAACATAACTTATTTCTGGTTTTTCATACAGGTTGGTTTATACTGTGAAACAGAAAAAAATTCTACAAAAAATCGACTTTTGGGAAAATGTTTTTTTTCGCCCGAAATAGGATCAAGAAGATAAGAATAATTGCTTACTGGACCAACATTGAAGTGTAAATATCAACCTCTTGTGTAACACTGAATAGGAGGAATGAACTGTATTGAAAGACCAATCAGTGTACAATACAGATCAGCCAAAAAAATAAATAGGAACCATCACATTGAAAAAATATCACACCATGAATATTGCTAAAAGCATTTTTCAAATGTTGAACATATTAGCTTTTGTTGCATTTTTGAGACAGAATATTAAGTTAATCAACATCAATATCGATACTGGCTTTGTAGAAATGCATTGACAACTTATTTGTGTATTAAAGTTTCATAAATTAGAAGTTTTTCTTTTACATATTAGAATTAATGAATGCTAAAAGTTGGCCTGCGGGGCTGTTGGGAGCTATTTTAAAGTCCAAATTGAACAACATTTCAATTTATACATGTAAGGTTTTAACATTATTTTCAGCAAAATACTGCAAAGTGCTCTAAATAATTTTCTATGCAAGTTACTCTTAGCAATAATGCCATCTTGGTTAAGATATCCAAATAATGAATGAAGTCAGGTTGATGAATACCTCACCTCGTGCAAATTTGACTAAACTGTTCAAAATGGCTAAGTCCATGATTTTGGACAACAGAAATGTGAATATTTTGTGTTTGTTTTATCTGATTGCTAAATCTTTTGGCAGGAATTACCACCATAACATGGTCCTCTTGATTAAGGGGAAATAAAGTTAAATTTGTGTCTTATTATTTTAACAGATCATTTTTTTCTTTCACACAATAGAACAGAATGGGGGGATACGTAATTTTCAATAAAATGATGAAGTTGTATGAATGTTTAACTTAAAATTTATCTCACAAAAACATCTGTTTTATCATTGCTTTACTGGCAAAATCATTTGTAAATCGGACATTAAACTAGTGCACAAAATATAGATTTTCGTTGTTCAGAATCATGGACTTAGCCATTTTTTCCAGTGTTGAGACAAAATTGCATGAGATGAAGTTTTCACAATCAGAGCTTGGACACATTTGTACACTTATTTTGGTAAGAATTGTTATTTTGGTAAGAATCTGCACACATACAATTGGAAATAAAATGCTTGTAAGCATTTGCTTGTCCTTTTTCAAATTACATGTTACAGAAATAGGTAAATTGTTTATTTTGGACATAAGTTAACACCAAATCGGGACATTTGGTCAAATTAGATGGTTGATATTTTACCATTTTCCGTGCATTAATATTAGATAAAATGTGATGTTTTAAGAAGCTAGATATAGACTCATAAGGTCATTGAGATTAAGTAATAGTTTGAATTTCTAGTGATAAGCAATGATTTTTTATAAAATCCATTTTTAAATCATCAACAAATAAAACACAGAATCAACAAGGGAGATTTTATTTCCCCTTGGAATAAACCACAATCATATTTGAAAACAAGAGGCCCTGAGGGCCTGTGTCACTCAGCTGGATATTTAAGCAGTCAAAGGAAAATATTATATGAAGATTATACTGTACTACAAATATTTCCAAATATTGGCTGTCTCTCAGGGGGCATGGTTTCTACAACATTGAATCATTGGGCCAAGGATACTCTATATCAGAAATTAGATTAAAACTAGAAACTTGTTTTTGTGAACAAAAACATATGTCTCCCCTTATTAGCCAAAAGGCAAACTTCCATATGAAAAATTAACAAAGGGCCATATCTCTTTATATATTGGGACACGAGACCTGAATTTAGAATGTGACACTCCTACTCCCCAAGACACATAACTATAGCAAGTTTGGTCAATTTAGCTGAAATAGCATGGAAGTAATGCTGTGGACAAACTTCGGTATTGAAAATAAACAAAGGGCCATAACTAGTATATGGTGGGGCACAAGACCCGATTTTAGTGCAAGAGGTTCTCTCTTCCCAAAATACATAAATATGGTAAGTTTGGTCAACATAACTGAAATAACATGGAACTTATGCTCCGGACAAACTTTGGTATTAAAAATAAACAAAGAACAATAAGTCTGTAAAGAGTAGGGCACGAAACCTAATTCCAGTGCACTGCACACCTTCTGTGGGTGATACAGGTAAACTTCAAGTTTGATTAAGATATCTTAAACAGTTTAGAAGTTATGCCGTGGACAAACTTTGATATGAAAAAATAAACAGGGCAATTGCTCTATATATAGTCGGGCACGTGACCTGATTTCAGTGCGAGAGAATCCGCCTTCCCAAGATACATAAATATGGTACGTTTGGTCACAGTATGTGAAATAACATTGAACTTATGCTCCGGACAAACTTCAGTATTAAAAATAAACAAAGGGCCATTACTCTGTAAATAGTGGGGCACAAGACCTAATTCTAGTGCACTTCACACCTCCTGTAAGTGATGCAGGTATACTTCAAGTTTCATCAGGATATCTTTAACAGTTCAAAATTTACGGGCCGGACAAGAATTTACTGAAAATTATGCAATTATTTGACCTTTGACCTTGATGTTAAGGGCACAGTGACCTTATTCCAATGCACTGCACACCTTCTGTGGGTGATGCATGCATACTTTAAGTTTCATCAAGATATCTTTAACAGTTTAAAATGTATGGCTCAGACAAGTTGTGATTAGAAGAACCATAAGAAGGAGAACCAGTACTAATACATTATGTCTCCCTTCATTCGAAGGGTAGACATAATAAAGCAATAGGATTAAGTAGGTAAAGGTAATTTTCATTCACAAACTTAATCTAAGGAAGCTACTTGTGAAATATATCACGACTCCATGCCTTTCACTTCTTCAAGAGAAGCCGTTTGCAGTTTTTGCTATATTTGACCCCTGTGACCTTGAAAGTAGGTTGAGGTAATTTTCAATAGCCAACTTTGTTGGGCTCCATCTGTGACAGTTACCAGCCAAATATTATAATTCTATGCCTTTAGATTATTCCGAAGAAGTAATTTGAAGTGTTTGACATATTTGGAGCATGTGACCTTGAAAGAAGGCTAAGGTTGTTTTCATTCGCAAACATTGTCAGGCAAAATCCCAAAAAGCAACCAGCCAAATAATATGATGCTATGAATATTTATAATTCAGGCGAAATTATTTGATGAGTTTGACATATTTGACCCCTGTGCATTGAAAGTAGGTAAAGGTCATTTTCGTTAGGATTTTACCAACAAAGCTACCAGCTATATATTTTGATTCTATATCTTTCAGTTTTTCAGAAGGAGTCGTTCTAATTATTTGACACACGTTTGACCCGTGACCTTGAAAGTAAGTCAAGGTCATTTTCTCTATCAACCTTTGAAAGGGCTTTAAACTATGAAGCTACCATCCACATATTAAGATTCTATACCTTTCAGTTCTTCAGAAGAAGTAGTTTAAAGCATTTGACACTTTTGACCCCTGTGACCTTGAAAGTAGGTAAAGGTCATTTTCTTTCTTAAACTTTGATGGGCTTTTACCAACGAAGCTACCAGCCACATATTAACATTCCATAACTTTTAGTTCTTCAGAATAAGTCGTTGTCAGTATTTGAAACATTTGACCCCTGTGACCTTGAAAGGAGGTCAAGGTCATTTTCGTTCTCAAACTTTGATGAGCTCTTACAAACAAAACTACCAGCCACATATTAAATTCTATACCTTTCAGTTCCACAGAAAAAGTTGTTTTCAGTATCTGACACTTTTGACCCCTAGCTGTGACATTGAAAGTAGGTCAAGGTAATTTTCATTCTCAAACTTTGTCTGGCTCTATCCAAGGAAGCTACCAGCCAAATATGAAGATTTTATACCTTTCAGTTCTTCAGTAGAAGTTGTTTGAAGTGTTTGACACATTTGACCCCTGTGACCTTGAAAGTAGGTCAAGGTCATTTTCGTTCTCAAACTCAGTTGGGCTCCTACCAACGAAGCTTTCAGTCAAATGTCATGGCTCTACACCTGTCCGTTCTTCAGAACAAGTCGACGACGGACGGACGCCGCACCATGACATAAGCTGCACTTTCCCTTCGGGCAGGTGAGCAAAAAACAGTAAAATCTTTGAATTAATACATCTTATATTGGCATAGAGACTCCTTATTATTTTCAAGAGTTTCCCTTCTATATTGTAAAACACAACTATATAGTATTCAGGCAAAACTTGTCACCATGGAGATAACATAATACAAGCAACTCCTCCCTCCTCTAGATTAGACACTGAAATCATCAAACAAGTCTATGCTACTACAGAGATTAGACAATGTCAACTTAGTCTGCTTTCCCCTTGAGATCAGACACTTAAAGCTGTCAACCAAGTCTGCCTAATGAAACTGCCCTCCTTCTGAGAAGAAACAACAAAAGCTTGCTTTCACTCTGATACTAAACTGAAACACAGTAGAACCATATGAATGATCATTTTTCATATTTTATTTTTTTACATTGTATCGTCTCTTACTCACCCTTTGATAACAAATGAGCTCCGGAGGTTGGGCTCTGTTGAAGTACTTCCTGATACATCACAGTTACCCTCAAGCTTGGTCAGTTGCAAAAGGTTACTGGCCTGAGGAGTGACTGCCAAATTGCACGTATTGCGGGGTCCATCATTTGTGTAGTTGGTTCTATCTTGTGCCCCTAGACACTGCAACACCACCACATCTCCATAGTGGACACAGCCATCTCTGGAGATACTCAAGTTAACCTGGGCAGAAATGCCAACAAAATCAAGATATCTGTGTAAAGAGACTGTGGAGATATTCATGTTCATATGGGAGGAGATGATAACAATTGTCTAAATATCCGGAATCTTCAAAGTAAACATATAAAACTAGATATAGTCATAGACAATTTGACGGACTTTTCATGATTGCTAGCTACACTTTGACACTTTAGGACAGTTTAGGTTAAACAATTTCCAAGAAGAACACAATGTACCAATTTTGGTCAACATTCAAATGTTTTCAACCATACGAAAACCGGAAGTTGACATTTTTTTGCTAAAACACCATTGTGTATCTCTATATCATATTCAAAGAGAAACAAGTAAAAAAATGTGCATTTTTACAAATTATCAGACACAAACTTGAGCAAGTCTACAGTAGCTTATTGAGTATACAGACCCTGGACCGTTTTTCTTGTCCGTTAAAACGCAAACGCAACGCAAACGGAACGCAAACGCAACGCAAACGCAACGGAAACTCAACGCAAACAGAATGCAAACGCGACGGAAGGGCAACGAAAACTCAATGCAAACGCATACAAACCGTTTGGTTAAACACGGTCCTAAAACGCAGTTCATAACAGACACATAACGGACTGAGATTTAGATGTACTTACTCGCAGAAGCGTGTCGGTCTCTGACCCTAACTCTGACCTGTATTTACCTATACAGCGCTGGCGTGTTATTTGCACAGCGGCAGATACAGATGTACTTATAGACAATATTTTCCCCGTCAGCACCAATAAAATAATTTATATGATGATTTGTCCCCAAATTTTTCTGTGAATATTGATAATTCAATTTGAAATGGAATTAAACTTCTAATGGCATCCGTTTGGAACTCAACAGTAAATTACATTTAACATCTTATCACTAAACTTACACGACGCAAACACACATTCCTTTTTATGAATTCATAAGATTAAAAGTATATTTGATGTTGGTGGTTTCTCACTTATCTTTTTTTTTAATTTCTATATTTCCCCCAAATATTTATTCAATGTGAAGTTACGGAAATAGTCTTGAACAATGGTTCTTTGACATCAACAATACATATGGATACGTCTAGTGGGTAGTTTATTTTTTTAGGCCCAAATTCTGAATTTGTTGCTAAAAAAATATTTAATCAATTTGTCGAAAAATAATAAACAACCCAAACTAAATAACGTATGTGTAATTGTTTGATTTTATTTAAACTAGGCGATCGCAAATGTTCAAAAGGAGATGAAATATGAAACTTGTGTTTGGAAAAGATTGGATATGAATATCAATGTGATGTGTTTGCATAGGGTATTATTCCTGTATTATCTTACAAATCCAACTGAAATGCTGCAAGCAAATTCTGTGTAATTATTGTTTTTTTTCTCTTAAAATCGTCCTTCTCTACTTATATCTCAAACAGGTATAATTCTTATGATATTCTCTTAAGTGGTATTATTTGATAATTATAATCAGTATTTATATGAATGATAATCTTAGATAATCTAATTCCGTGCTGTACCCTCAAGTTACACATTTTCATTTGTCTGAGTGATGAAAACATAATCTGAAATCTGAACTTCTTGTGTAATTCCCTCCTTAAATCAGCCTTGAACCAAAGTTTTGTATTGCTTTCTCTTGACAGTCATTTTAAAAAGTATATTGTACAAACAGCACTGATTTCACTATCCTAAACAATAGTGAATTAATCCCAACTATCATCTGGTTTTTGCTTTTACCCGGCCTTACATTTATTATTGTTTAAACATGTGGTCACCCCTGTTACCTGCGGCTATTGTTATTTCGAAGGTAAAGACCACAAGGTAACTACCTGTGGTTTCAGGCACAGGGACCCAGGAATTTGCTACAGTTGTTTGTTCGTACCTCTATCGCGCCGTGAAGTAATATTAGATGTTCTTCTTCTTCTTCTTCTCCTTTTCTTGTGATAAGGCATCATGTAGATTAACTTAATCTGAGAATTTAGGAAGTATAAATTATATGTTTTAGTGGTTAACACTATTTCTCGAAATAATTGCCGCCCCTCCTTCTAACCGCACCCAAGAAATGTACCCTGAACGTTTTGCTATATCAAGCTATGAAAATACTTCGTTTATTATAATCAAAGGCTAAGAAAGTGGAAAGCCGTAGTTGACTCCGTTTCCGAGATATTGTGATTTATCTGAAAAACACACCTTTGGCTCTGCGGCGATCGCCTCAATATTGGTAGCCCACATATGTGACTGTCACAAGTTCAACGCTGCCAAAACAGGCCTATACCGGGAAGCTTACTTGTGTAGGTAATATTTAAAGTACTACATACATATATTTTTGTTTTCCCCATTTTAATGAAGAAATGAGTTCCTACTGAGAAGGCAAATGATGTGCTGTATGCGGGTGTCTGAACACACATGCGGATGCTTTCTAAATAAATCTGTGTTTTTACATAATTCGTTAATCTAGTGAATGTAAATATTATACTTTGTATTTTGATCTCTAGAAAATGTATTGGTCACCCATATACAATACAAAGCAATTGAGTCAAAATTGAGTCAAATTAACAGAGGCGAACACCACCCCTTTCTTTACAATATGTAGATATACGTTTGAAACAGACGAAAACATGCACCGGTACAATCATTTATGCTCAAATGGAGCAGCAACCCGATTACTTTTACCCCCAGTTATAAAATATTGAAACATTTTTTTATTCTTTATGGAATTAAACACATAATAGATATACACACCAATTTAAAAAAAATGCAGAGGGAAAACCGGTCCGTTCAAGTCTCACAAAGATTAGTTATATATAATGTGCATAACAGGGTCCAGCATTATTTGCCTTGTTACTGACTTTCATCTGTCCGGTGATGCATTTGTACTGACTTTGATTTGCATATAATGTGACTCTTTGGCAGTACTTACACATTTTACTTATTTATCTTTTTCTTGAAATTGATCCTTATACCAGAGACGTAATATATATGTCTCTTCTTATACATTTTCCCATTATCTAGACTGAGGACATTGCAGTTAAATGGAAAATTGGAAGACACATAATCTACACCAATCTACATATACTGATTATTATATTTCTAACTGTTTTATCGCATGAATATGTTTATATGATTCCATGATAAAATGAGCATATTTTAGCAAAGATATGGTTTATTTATAAGTTTATATTTTTGATAAATTATGTGATAATTTACTGATGTAAATTAAACATTTATAGTGTTGATCAATATGTTTAACATGTGTGTATTCTAATGTTGATTTAGGCTGTTATGGATGTAATATGCAATGAGTTTAGACATAAATAAATAAATGAATATAAATATACTAACTTCAGGTACCCCCTAGCCCACCTGCTAACATCCCTTTGATGTCATACCTTGACACATATTGGTGCATCTTGGGCCTCCTGCTGTCAGCACTGGACACAGGTGTGTTTATTGTTATTTACATGTACACAAATGTCACACCTAAGTAGGCTAAGGGAGTGGATCGAGACGATTTTCATTATTGAACCAAGATATTAAGTGATAAATTGGGTATATTACATGTATATGAAGAGAAAAGGTTTGAATCTCTTAATTCAATTATATTTTGTCATTAAACGGTAATACTGAAAATATGCCATACATTTTGTTGACATTCACAAAGAGCATATACCAACGTTGAAGTTATTCTGTAAGCATTTTTCAATGATACATTTCCGGTGGGTTTTTTTCCATAGCGATGCCACAGTATGTGACTGTAGAGCAGAGAATATAAAGCGTATATGTCTGTGTAAATTAAAGAAATAATTGCAAACTGACTTTCCAGCTAAAATATAGAACCATTTTTGATTGACAACATTGAGAGTATTTGCGTTTATTCAACAAATTTCTCATCAGTGGTCAGAGTCAGGACACGCAATGTTTCCATGGTGTGTTGATAATAATAAGATACAGCATTTGATATAGTGCTCTATCTAGCTAACATATAAGCCACTCTAAAGCGCTTTACAGTACATAGATATACAATTAATATTTACATTAATCATTTCAATTTTGAGGAATTAGCAGGAGCTGCCTTATCAGGCGCTAACTACTAGTTCTATGCCACCTGGCTAATATCTCCCTATGTGTGTATGCCTGGAGATGTGATGTGTTCTGTTTATAGTGGGACCGTGCTTCCAACGGCATCATTTAAAGTGGTGCTCACTTGAATGCTACAGCACATATACCGCAACATCCACCCCAGACCATTGTATACTCCACCTGGGTTGTTGGAGTTGGGTGTCCAGGAGAAAAACACTTTCTCTGATATTCCATGCGTGGAAGGCCGAAGTATTCACCACTCGACCAATCCGCCCTATTCAGAGTCATCCATTTGATATCAATTAAACTCACTGTCTGGAAATTCTGGGAAATTTTATATGGCTGAATACCATCTACATAATGTTATCTCCAGCACAATCTGATTCCTCAAAACTAAAAAAATACTAATCTGTGATCTGACGCTGTATGGCCATGGCTGTTTTATAACTCGCCTATTCCTGCAATGGTGACTGCTAGAGGCGTTGAACTTTTGACGTCACAGACGATAGGGTCTCATTCACCGCGAGTTACGATTATGACCGGTTTTATACGGTTTTCGACATTTTTGTTTTTGGATTATATAAATAAAACTAAAATAATAATAAAACATTAGTTTTTATTTTCATTCAGGGTACACAATAAGACTCTCGGGTCCCTGTGGACGCAGATACCTCCATTGTCGACGTATGAAAATTAAATTTCTCAAACGAAATCTGGGAATTTAGGAAGTATAAATTAGATGTATCTCAACCAACACTTGGGGAGAATGATTACTCCGACATATCAGGATAAGCCCAAAAAACATTATTATAACTAATTAAATAGCTTATACTACTTTATATACGTCTCTGGTTGAACTTCGGGTATATAATAATGAAGAATGAAGATGAGTAACACTTAATGCCCCTTTCATTATGCATCGGAAACGTATTGTTGTGAGGCATAGATAGCAAAGGATTTCAAGGGATTAGGGGGTTGGATTAGTGTTTATTATTTGAAATAGTCTGAATGTGCTTTATGTCATCAATGTGATTCAAATGAGATTTAGATCACTAGTACCGTAATTTTTTTTTAAAAAGTGTGTTGGGGAGGGGTTAGGCGGTACCGATGTCATCAACGCCGACTTCAGTATCTGACGAATGACAGCATCATTTCTTTTAAAATAATTTTCTAACATACATAAGTTTTAATTTTCAAAAATTCCTTTCTTAGATCTGCAACAAAGAGGTATTTTGATAGGAGATAAAATATATCATTTATATCTTATAATTGGCACAAACATGTCCAGTATATAAAACCGTCCTTCTGTATGGTGACTACCCTGTATATGTATTTTTTTCAGATATAAGATAAGCAACTGATTCGTGTGTCAAGAGGTTGAATGAGTTTAGTATTCATTCCAAATTTCAAAAGAACACATCAAACTTTACACTGTATCTATTTGAAATTTTCATATTTTTCAACTTCTTTTATATCTCTAAGCACATTTTATTCTACTTAAAAACCATAAATTTATGTTTCTAGTTGTAACTATTTTATCATAATTTCAGCAAAATCACAATGTAAATCCTAACGTGTGAAGTCATCTTATATCAAATCCTTTTTGCTAATTTACCTGGATATGTAAACCAGAACAGACCGGTGTGTTAGTTACGATGATCATGATCGCTATCAGGGGTGGCCTTAGCCCAGCGGGGATTCACTACCTCTCACCGGTACTTCACGTTTAGCCCCCTGGGCATCCCCATTTCAGTAAAGCCAGAGCACACGCATATATATGTTCTAGCTGAAAGGCCTTTCGTTTAATACCGGACGTAAAACTATCAAAATCTATCTGTACTTGCTCTTATTTTAAGATTCAGCTACCGTTTTTTTGTGTCAGCACATCAGACCAGAAACGTAAATGTCTCTGATCAGACACTTTGTTTAAAATAGTTTTGTTTTAAAAAATAAACATCAGGCGGTTCAAACAGGGAAGTATAAAACCAGTACATACTATTCTATTATGGCCCTTTCCCGAGGGAACTGTTCTCTTATAGCGTTGTCTGGGGGGGGATAGTGCCCGAGCTGTTAGGCGAGGGCACTATACCTCCCCAGACAACACTATAAGAGAACTGTTCCCGAGGGAAAGGGTCATAATAGATTTAGTACATCACATGACTGTCATTTGACAATAAAAAGTAACATATTCAATAATTAACAACAAATGACAATAAGATATTTTTTCAGTAGATCTCTCCTTTTTTGTTGCGTATTCAATTCACTGGACTGAGATCACCGCTAGGTCACATACGGTTCCCCTATCCAGTAGGAAGTCTTTAAGGACTACGATGTCAAATGGTGTCACCTGCTTCGTCTTTATGAATTATTGAGCCTCTGCAAAGCAATCAGCATTCCTGATGCCGAAATTCAAAGCCATTTTAGCAGCCGACAACAATGAAGTGAAAGTAGAATATGTACAGCGCCCTCTAGGAGAAGGGGCAAAACTCTTAGCGTCACGCTACTTTTCCCGCAGTCTCAGCGGTCCAAAAAAAAGGTATAGTGCCCGTCTCCAGGTATAGTTCCCGTTGTCAAGGGTGGATGCTAACTATACCAAATAGAGCAAGGGTAGTTATCTAATAGCTATCCTAGTAATTATCATGTGATGTACTAAACTATAGTATAGTAACTCGGTAGTGAAGCGGACGTAAAACCTATCAATCAATCAATTATAGTATAGTATATATGTCTCTGGTTAAAGGATTTTAAAAGGAGATGGCCTGGGTAGTTTTTGGAAGTGATCTCTTCTGTGTTGTGGTCCTTACGCCAAAGGTACGACCCTTTTTGATGTGGCTCTAGATGTAAATTGAAGAATCTCGTCGGTATCACCCCGGACAGAATTTGAGTACAATTTATTTTTTTAGGTTTTTTAATGTTAATCGTTTTTTAATATATTAAGCATAACTTGTACAATGGAAACATAGTCAATTTGATGCTAATAATTATTTCACTATGATTAACAATACAGTAAAACCTCACTCCGGACATTAACTCGAGTTGACATTTCCTGTTGTCTGCAATATTAGTGAGAAAATATAGACAACCCAAAACTTTTGGACCCACCGTTGTTTCCGTCTCTGCCTCTAAACTTTTTGATGGGGGCATTTTAATCCAAAATGAAATTCGTCATCCACGCCAATTTGAATGGACAAAGTCTACATTCCGATTGTTTCAAGATCGGGTCACCCCGAATACAGTTTAAAAAAGGCGTTTGTAAAAAATACAATTAAATCATCTCTATATTTGTAACTAAATAACTGTGTCACTTTACGTAAAACAGCAACGGCTAAATCATGAGACATTTGCAGTTTTGATACAAATAAACTTTAATATTTCGATTTCTATTCGCAGACGACATTTCCCATTATGTAATTTTCTTGTAAGATACAATAATATGTATTTTATTGTGTATTATATGTTAAACTAGTAATTGTGCAAAATAATCAGGAACCGCTTGAATACTATAAAAAATAGCACCTCCATACCTGAGGCACGTGTCAACGGCGTGGCTGTTGGTTTGTGTACTCGACATGTCGATTAATACCGATAGAAACCAGTATGTACCCTTTATGGAATACAATATAGCAGATATACACTATTTCAAAATAAGTACAAGCTATATACATTGTAGGAAGATTACATGCAATGAAATGTTTCCAATCCTTTCCGGGACTTACCACATAACTGCTAATCAGGGGCGGGATCACCATTCGAGATTTCCAATTTTGTGGACACATTTGGACTGAATCACATCAAGTTACGTCAAGTTAATCAACAAGAAAAGTATCTGCTAATATTCCCCAGGTTCATATTTTTCTCTAGTTATCGATGTCGAATTTGAATTATACTTCGATATTCTCTATCTCTTTTCTATACCTCAGCGGATTGAAACATTGTTATTACATGTATATATAATACTTCTAGAAATGTAAAAGCTGTAGTATATTAATTCATAAAGAAAGCTCATGTGCTGTATTAATGTACTATTACTTCCTTTACCACCTATACCATTCTATATCGTCTATACTTCCTATATCACCTATACCCTCCTACAGTAACTATACGTCCTTTACCACCTATACCCTTCTTCATCATCTATACTTCCTAAACCATGTATACCTTCCCTTCATCACCTATACGTCATATAACACCTATACCCTCCTACATCACCTTTACTTCCTATATCACATAAACCCTCCTACATCACCTTTACCTCCTACATCACCTTTACTTCCTATATCACATATACCCTCATACATCACCTACATGTCATATACCACATATACCATCCTGCATCACCTATACATCCTATACCCCCTTTGCTCTCCTACATCACATTTACTTCCTATTCCATATATACCCTCCTACATCACCTATACTTCCTACGTAACCTAAACTTCCTATACCACATATACCCTCCTACATCCCCTATACTTCCTATACCACCTTTACCATCCTACATCATCGTTACTTCATATACCACATATACCTTCCTACATCACCTTTACTTCCTAAACAAACTTTACCCTCCTACATCACATATACTTCCCATAACCACCTATACCCTCCTATATCACCTTAAATTACTATATCCTCCTACATAACCTTTACTTCCTATACCACATATACCATCCTACCTCACCTTTCTTTCTATACCCTCCTACGTCACCTTAACTTCATTTCCCGCCTATACCCTCCTACATCATCTTTACTTCATACACCACCTATACCCTCCTACATCATCTATACTTCCTATACCACCTATACTTCCAATTCCACCTATACCCTCCTACGTCATCTAAACTTCCTATACCACCTATACTTCCTATACCACCTATACCCTCCTACGTCATCTATACTTCCTATACCCCCTTTGCCCTCATAATATAGACAATAGAATTGCATGTACACATAGAGATAAAACTACAAATATTTTATAAAATGAAACTCGCCATTGAGACGCACTAGTGATAAGCCTCTCTTCAATCCAGACTACCCTGCTGTCGTTACGAAAACCATCAGCCCATGCGTGCAGTGATCAAACTTAGATTTAGTTGAATTTGATTCATATATTCATATGAATAGAATGATATAAGTATGAAAATTAAATATCTAGAATATATAAATAACTAATTACTCAATTATTTTCTACTTATAATTTTACTGGTCAATTAAGGTATGTGTATAGACATGCATCCATCAATCAGCACACGACGCAGCCCAAATATTTGAATATAGATATAAGTCATTGCTAAACTTCCGACCGATTATTTCATGTATTTATCTATTTTAATTGTATATTTTTTTTCATTTTTAATTTGCAAACTTTATTATACATATGACTATTTTTTGTATTATATAAAAACATTTCAGAACTCGCATATTCTTAAAATAACCTGTACATATAGCTATCGATCGTTTTCTTAAATAACCAGCAAAACGCATATTCAACTCACATTCAACGCTAAATCTAAAACGCACATCAAACGGTCAACGCAAACGCAACGGAAACGCAACGCAAACGGAACGCAAACGCAACAGAAACGCAACGGAAAAGCAGCACACTTTTGGTAAAGAAAAACGGTCTAGGGTCTGTAGCAGTGCGGGATTCCTAGAGTGCGAAATGACGTCAGAGAAAGAATGGATTAATATATATAATGCAGCCAATAGGCGTTGTTGTATAGGAAGGTAGTCCGTAGAAATCATATGGTCCTTCAACTAATAATGTACATCAAAATGATGAATTGAATATGCATTTTGTCTATATTGGTTTGGTTTTCCATGCTTAATTAAGTATGGCTGATGATCCCCCCTACAGTAGAAATGTAAACTATCCATACTTTTAAGATAAAGAGTGCGTGGTAATTTTTGTAGTATCACCAAAAGGTATTAACTATTAAGACTTGCTTAAGTTCGGAACTTTTCTCAGCGGTAAATGTTACAGAAAAACTGAGGACATTTAATTCATCAAAATAGAATTCTCATTGACTACAAAAAAGATTTCTTAAAAAAAAAATGGAAAAAAAAAGTTGAAAATTTTATGACCTTTGACCCAACAGGGGAGATTTTAATTTGCCATTTATTTCTAATAACATGTGATTAGAAAAAGTTAAGCCCTAAAAAATATCTTCAA
Organism: Mizuhopecten yessoensis; assembly: GCF_002113885.1. Classification (NCBI taxonomy): domain Eukaryota; kingdom Metazoa; phylum Mollusca; class Bivalvia; order Pectinida; family Pectinidae; genus Mizuhopecten; species Mizuhopecten yessoensis. Next base: position 154,969 of record NW_018404741.1, on the reverse strand, counting down.
ATGATATACTCGCATGAATGCTTTATAAAGAATGGTTTTTGAGTTATGGTGGTTTTAAGATTTTGACATATGATGTCATGGCGGCCATAATGGATTTTTGTCGTGCTTGAAAATGCTGCAATAACACCTTTCAATCATGACCTACGATATCCTTGAAATACTTTGAACATATCTGCTACCAATCAAAAGATTAGAATGCCACAAACTCATGAATCTGATGGTGAAGAGCCCCAATAAATAGAACAACACATTTGACCCCTATATGACCTACAACTCATCTCTCCACTTTGATTCTGTGTGAAAAATATTTCTATTTTCTAATTTGTTACACAGAAAAAGATTGTTCAATATTACCTGGGGGTTTTTTTTGTGTCCAAGTATAATCAAAGAACTGAGAGTCCTGAGAAAACAGCAAAATAGCACGGTTTTGACTTTCACTTTTGAAATTACTTTTAGGATAGGTCAAGATCATTCATTTACACAAAGTTCAAATCCCTTCATGAAAGCATGCTTCTTGCCAAATATTGTCACCCTGGGATTATTGAATTATCAAAACTTTTTCGAAATATTCTTGATTAAAGTGTTTTTTTCAACATTTGACCTTTGTGACCATGATGGTTGATCAAGGTCAACCATTTATTCAAACCTGATAGCTGAACATCTCAGCATCTTGCATAGCAAATATCAAGACTCTAGACCCTGTAGAACTCAAAAAGTTTTTTTTAAATTTGTTACCCAATATAGTGCATTTGAAATTTGACCCCTACCGAAAACCAAAACAATATGAGAGAAAAAGTTTGCTGTTGCATATCTATATTTTATATTGAAAGATCAACTTTATGCTTGATATCTTTAATGAAATATATTGGTATATGCTATTAACCAATCAGAGCCAAGCTGTGGCGGCCATTTTGAAATTCCAATTGCTCCAAAAAAGTTTGTAAGGGCCCCCAGAGGAAGACATACCAATTGTGGTTAATATTGCAATTAAATGCAGAATTGGAGAAGCAGATCGTTGAAATTGGTTAATAAAGTTGTCGGTTTTTCGAAAAAGATCACAGACAATAATGAACACGTCATATGATAGTAATAGGAAATGTTTCAGAAACAACAAAATATATCAAATTGATCCAATGGACATTTACTATCAATTACGAAAAGAATTTTCCAAAACAAATGAAAGACATGTCAAAATATCAAGGATCTGCAGTCATTTAGGCGAAAAGTCTGTGACTAGATTTGTGTATAATAATAAAATACATAACAAAAACAATAGATCTTTTCACCAGCTGTTAAAAAGACCTTACATATAACAAACTCATGTTCAAAGATAATTACCTGGACAATAAAAAAGGGGATATTTAATGGTTTCCTGAATATCATATCTGATATACATTTAAAAATTTCATATCTTTGATTCAAGCTGATAGAATCTTACAATTGGCTAGATCAATGTCAAGTCAACAGCCATGTGACTGGACTGTAAATGATGTACATGCAAAATTGATTATCCAGCCAAACTCTTAACCGCCTTATCCTGTACGAGCATTCATTGATTCAATAATTTCAGAATTTCTTCCTTGCAAACATTTGATCACAATATGGGACCATACACAAAACATACCACTGATAGTATACTGTGAGGATTTTTGATGCAACTGCTTATTAATTATATGCTTACATGGCAGCTACCTGCTTGGTTTAAAAACAAAAATATACTACCAAAATGGACATTTCTGGCAGATTGTAAACTCCCTTGTGTCTGGCATTTGCATCACTTGATTATTTACTTGTTTCATCAAATTTTCTGCATAACATACAGCAAATATAATGTAGGGTCTCAATGAACAGTTTAAGTCGCCCAAAAAAGTATTTCTATGTGGTCTTCAGCTTCACTTCAGCTCATTTGACACTCAGTTTAATGTAATTTTCATTTCACTGCTGACGGATGTAATGCATAAAATTTACCTCCTGTATAAAAGGTATCAGGATACTTTTTATTCTACATAAAAGTATCCAGAAACTGTTTGTTACGGGTTACATTTTATGCATGAGACGAGTAATATTGTGCACCTCAGGAAATAACATTCTTGTGGAGAATAAATCTGTCAAAAGCACTTTTTAAAACATATAATAGGTTAAAAAGAAAAACTGTTTTGAAATATTTTAAAATATGATTCTGATAACTGTTCTAAAATGTAAAATAAAAAAACACTATATATATCTGTGTTTTCTGTATATTGTGTTGTCCCCTATAATCTTGCACATCTTCTAGATCTGACTGACTGTTTCAGTGTGTACTTTAAGCTTGCCTTATTTTAGTACAGGGTATATTAGTATAGCATGTTGGACCTCTTATCCATTATAAAGGTGCTTGACTTGATTAGCCCAACCCTTTAATTTTGCATAAAAATTGGTGACTTTAGCAAAGCTAGCTAGTATTTAAAGTATGCAGATATTGATGCACAAGATATCACAACACAAGATTACCAGACCTGGCTATATTTGTACATTTGATATGTTACTGGTCACTGCTCACCATGTCTTTTCTGGCAGCTTCCATAAATTGTACAAATTATTTTAGACAACGTTAAAACTAGTGCCAAATTCTTTATTTCTTCAATTTGAAGCACTGATATATAGGGACAATGATGGAAAACATTTAGTTTCTTCTTCTTTACAGTTTCACCAGACCTTCTTGGCATAGAAGATTACCTGGAGTGTGTGGGGGTTGCAAAATTAGTTTATTTTTATTTTATTTTTTGTTTTTGTTTTGTTTTTGTTGTTATTTTGGATTTAACATAAAACCATATATACATAAGTAGTATTTAGTGTAGGACTAGGAGAGGTGCGAGTACAGCTGGAGTCAACTGATATCTGAAGGTGTCTACAGTAGCACTCTCTTCAATGGTTGCAGGAAGACTATGGTGCGCGGAAAGAAGGACCATTTAAGGGTGTCGTTTGTTGCGGATATATATATATATGTGTGAAGTTTTGATCATTTGATTTTCTGGTTCTACTGTCAATAGGAAAGAGAATATCAGTTGTAGGAACAGCAATGAGGCAGTGGACAATTTTATAGAATACTACAAGTCGTTTTTTAAGACGACGTTCAGCAAGGAGTGGCCAATGGAGATTTTCTAACATTCCTGACACATTGCTTGTATTATGGAAGTTATTGCATACATATCTAGCTGCACGTCGTTGAACCATTTCAATTCTGTTTGGATTTCGTGGTGTATGGGGGTCCCATACGCAAGTACCATACTCATGTTTGGGTCACACAAGTGACTGGTAAGCTTTGGCCTTGAGGTATTTGTAGTCTGAGTTTCATCTGGCCCTGACACCAGACTTTGACAGATGGATGTTACCAGATATTTATCTGTCAAAATGTCAAAGTCTGGTACATGTCAGGGCCAGAGAAAACTCTGGTTAAGGTATTTGGAGCTGTAACATTTTTGGAACTGTAACTTAATGTTGTTATCAAATCTATAAATTAATTCTATTTACCGGCTTAAAGAGCATCTGTGACAGTTTGGAACGCTTCTGGAAAGACAGCTCTCCCCTTTCCCTTTTCTCTAGGAAATCTTTCAAAGTATCCTGTAAACAATAGTTATTGTTATTGTAATATAATGCTTTAAAGGAGTTGTTATGCTGTCAGTACACTTTAAAATAAAAGTTTTGCATGTGTCATATCATTCACATATACTCTACAAACAATATAATTTCCAAGCTGGTAGGAAATGTAGTGACTTGAAATTAAAAAAAAACCACTTGAGTGTCCACTGATAAGGTCGAATTCAGGTCGTTTAGGTACCTGGTCGTTTAGGTACCCGGTCGTTTCGGTACTTCTAAAAGTCGTTTCGGTATTTCTGAAAGTCGTTTCAGTACTTCTGAAAGTTGTTTCGGTACTTCTGAAAATCGTTTAGGTACTTATGGAAAACACACTCTGGTACCAAGTTTTAGTCAACGTCACCACATTTTGCGTGCTGTATACCTTCAAGGGAAGTAACTCTAAGTCAAACTTGTGCTATAATATATGTGTTTGTATCAGTTTGTTATTTTGATTTGCGCATGTTTCTAATATTCTAACATGTTTAATTAATAAATAGCTAAGTATAGCAGGACATATAATATGTTTAATTCATATTTCAATATTCAATAATTTCTAAGTATAACGGGACATATATATAATGTATTAATAATAATAAATTAAGAATAATAATAATACTAAAACACATAACAATAACAATAGGTATTTCCATCCGAAATGGAAATCCCTAATTATTAGCTAAGCCTAACGGGACATATATATAACATATATGTTTAATTCATATTTCAATAATTTCTAAGTATACATCTGTAGCAGGACATATATATAACCGTCATTTTTATGACAAGTTGGTGAATTCCTCAACGTTGAGCTACTCCGATCTACTCATTTGAAGTTTGAAAACAATGATTGACTGATCTGCTGGATTGTTTTAACAACTACGAAAGCAAACGTTAAATAAACAACCAACAATAAATAATATTTATCAACTAATAAACGAAGTACCGAAAATAAACAACCAACAATAAATGACAAATGAGAAATGTTTATGAACTAAAAAAACGAAAAAATCGTTGAAGTACCGAAACTACTTACAAAAAGTACCGAAATCTCTTATTTTTGAAGTACCGAAACTACCGTGTACCGAAACGACTGTACCCCATAAGGTCACACGTATTTCATTTTTGCAGTCTTTCTGTTTTACATTAAAATAACAAAAAATAATTGTGTAATGACCATGACGATGCTATAGAATCCGCCTATTTCTCTATAAAATGACAATGAGAAGTCCACTGTACAGTGCTACTTCAAGCAATGCGAGTATCGCCTATCATGTCCATGACCATATCAGAAATGTCTGCCGAGTATAAGCTTGAGAAGTTACTGTACTTATATCTATCACGCGTGTTCCAATTAAATAGAGTATACCTCTTCTAACTGGATATCTTCATTCCAATTTCCAACCCGCACAGATGGGTTATACGTCCTGACATTCATTTCTGGGGTCTACGATTAGCTTCCAATCAGCCTAGTTGCACACACGTTCCCACTAGGCCTAACAGGGGCAATTGATGTTTACCTTGACAACTGCAATCCAACAGTGAATATAAAGTAATGCTTGTTACAATTCATCGACAAATAAATATATATATATAATACTTATCAATTTTATACCTATATTATTCAAAATATTAGATACGTTAATCATTTCTTTCCTTATTTATAATTAAACACTTTGTTAGTCTGCGAACCTAAAATGATGAAGTAAAAAATAAAAACACCGTAGACTGTGAATGATATCCGGAATTGTCCTGTTCTATGATATAATGCAGTATAACCAATGGTATAATTTCTTTGCAATGATGCAGTTTGTCAATATAGCAAGAAATAGTTTTAAAATGTGGTAACAAAAAGAGAAGTTTTCATTTTTTTGCGACCGGTTAACACAACATTTTATGTTATGAAATTTTCTGATGTTCCGGTTGGTTCGTTAAAGAATCTTCCTCGCCGCCTCCTAATTGTAGTTTAGAATATTGTATTTTTTTCTTGATCGTAGGCCTGGATTTGTTTAATTGATTAGTTAAACATATGACATTTTATAGGAAAGTATTTATATGCCTAAAGTAATTTTGTTTTTGCATATTCAATTATGTGACATATTTCAATATTGTATCAAATCTCGTTAAATCGCGTGTCTACGTCAAAATATTTCTTCCGCCATATTTGTTGTTGGTAAAGCGGAAAGGAAGTTGTCTCCAGAATATTTGCCAATATTAAAAACCTGGGTTTACATTTGGTGACAACAATGGCAAGCAGGTCAAGTGGCCTTGTTCAACGCAAGGTTGTGCCATCACATGGAGCTGAAGGTGGAAATGAAAACCGAGAAGATAATGATAATTATCAAGAAGACGATGAAGATCATGATTCAAAGGAAACACGTCTCACTCTGCTTGAGGAAGTTCTGCTATTAGGACTAAAAGACAGAGAGGTCTGTTCTTACTTTAAGTGCTTTATTTTCTTACAAACTTTTAGTGGAAATGCATATAATGTTTGCCTTTCGTACATTGTCTGAACAATCGATGAATTTTGATCATTCATCGATACGAAATCGTCTACGTCATCTAACCAAAGTCGTAGGGTCGTGTTGACATTGATTGGAAGATATGAAAGCTTTATTTTAATTCTGTATAGTTACAAACGAAAAAAACATAAGCTCTAATGAGCTTTTAACCGAATAGATATAAATTTAAGAAACGTAAGATATAACCTTCCAAACAGATTAGTTTGTTGCAAATGTCTGAAATACACATATATTATAACCTTATATAGGTTAACGGGGGTCCAGCTAGGATTTGAAAAGGGCATGGCAGTGCCGAGTAAAGGGGCTCATTTAGCTGCAATAACGTAGCTTTTTATATATTGCGTCGTCAGAGCTACGAAGCATTCCTATGCCAACTAATGGTGTAATAATACATATAATTCGCATCTCATATATATGAGTGTAATGTTATCATAATATTGCTTAATTATTGAAAAACGAATCCTTACCAATGCAAAAATCTCTTTCACCAAATTAGGCAAGTCTGTCGGTCACCCATAAAAGCGTCTTCAACCGACAACAAGCGTAGACATTCAAGTGACAGCAAGCGTCGTCAGACAAAATCTTGAAAAAATAATGAATAAAATAAACGACATCAGAAGATATGTAATTGTTAATATGACTATAATACACCTCTAACTGATAAACCCAATTTCAATGTGATATTTGAAAAATTGACCCGAGTTATGATGAATTGAATTTTTACGATCGGCAGCATGGCACATGGGTGTCATTAACCTGTACTGTTGAGAAAGTGTCACCAGACAATATTTATACATTCTTACTAAAGTAAGCGACATCAGGGGATATGTTATTAAGACTTGTATGTACCTATATACCAAAATTCATGTAGATATTTGAAACAATGACCGAGTTATGATGAATTGTTTTTTACGATCGGCGTCGTGGCCCACGTGTGTGTGACTATAAATCTACAGATCGTGAAGCATCTTTAGACTTTACCTCTAAAATTAACCTATAAAGTATGCAGACATCAGAAGATATGTTATTCATATATATGATTATAACACACCTATATACAAAGTTAAAGATAGATATTTGATCAAATGACTTGAGTTTTTGGTGATTTTTTGGGTTTTGACCATTTACAGAACAAATTCATACAATTTCTTCCAAGTGTGATATCAGATATGTATGAATGTTTGTAGAATTGATGAAAATGTTATTTTCTTTTAAATTATGAAATTAAAATTTCTTAATCTTATTCTTTTAACTCATGATCAGAACGCCGATTTTAGTTACCCCTACCCCCTATTTTTGTGTCGCCTGCGAAAAGCTGGTGACACATAGGTATTGCTATGTTGGCGTCGGCGTCCACACAGAGCTTTTCGTGCGATAACATGAGTTTCCTTGGGCCGATCAAACTCAAACTTCATGCAGTGCCTTCTTACCAAAAGGGCTTGCTTGGGATTGCTTTTCAGGTCCGAAGGTCAAGGTCACTGTTACTTTAAATAGAAAATCTGTTTTCGTGCGATAACTTGAGTTTCCTTGGGCTGATCAAACTCAAACTTCAGTCAGTGCTAACCATACTTGCATTTTCAAGAATTTTTTTATGATCCACTCCCGTGGAATTCTTGTTTAGTGAAAAAATACTATTTTTTTTACCATTTTTTGCAGATTTAACGCTTGATATAAAAAGTTCTGATTTTAAACTTTTTTTAATATTTAATGAATTAAAAGAAAATGTGTTTCTCTTTCTAATACATCCACAAAAATGGGGGGTTCATGTGCTTCTTTTTTTGTCCCATTATCATTTGTGTTATTTTTTTACCTTTTTCGGGTCAAAAATCAAAAGTGCTTCGGTTAAACTAAAAATGTAAAAAAATATCAATAAAATATCATTAATGTATAATTTTCCAGTTTGTTGCATTTAATTTTTATCATATTGAACATTATAAAGTTGTACAGCAAAATTGAACCTGCTAAAAATGGCGACACAATGACAATTTAAGTGATCAATCTAGTGTCAAAAATAATGAAATTTTGGCCTTTTTTGAAGCGCAAGAAATACACATTAAAACCCTTTAAGCCCTGATAATGCATTAATGCATCACCAGGCCTAGGCCGAATGATGCATTAATGCATCACCGGGTCTGGGACGAATGATGCATTAATGCATCATGGAAGTGGAAATATTTTGAAACAATTTTGAGTTGATAAAATATGCATATAAAATAATTTGTTTGTTATTATATGTGCCTGAAATCATAAATAGGCATTAAATGATTAATTTCAAACATATATTTGGCTTTAAAAGCACATTACGTCCAGGTATTTGAATTTCTGCTCACAAGAACTTCCGGTCGGACGGGAGCAAGTGAAAGAATCATTCCCGCAATAATTTTCATAAAGAAAATATTTTGTAATGCTGGTTCCAGAGCTTTCTAATGTTAAATACATCGCTGTTCAGTTAAACGAACTTATTGGATTTTGAAATGAATTTTAAAATCAGTATGTAATAAAATTATTGTGCAAAACACTGGTGCATCACATCACGGACACGGGAGAAAATATAACATTGAACAGTGCCATTCTACATGCCAGCATTTATGACTGAATTTTTGTTATCAATCCAAATTAAGTTCTGAAATTATGAATATGAATTGATATGCATATTCTGTTTTTTTGTTGTTGATATTTTTGTTGAAACTCTATAAACTTGAAACATCAGTCGATTGACGATTACTCTATACTATATATAGTAACAGTCAGAGATCACATGATCAAGATTCATTCAAGATGGCAGTGAATAAAATCCTAATTCCTGTTGTTGTTTTATTAGCTATAAGTCCAGAGTGAAATGAATCGTCAATATGTATTAATATATCTTTGTTAACTTATTTGAATAAAAAAAAAAAAAAGAACAAATGATCTACAATATGTTTCTAAAAGTAAGTAAATATATATACATGTAACTACCTGCTAGTCTATCATGCAAAAGAAAAACTCTACATTTCTGTATACGAACTGAAACTGTCGAAAAAAATTATAAATGTTTATTATCCAATCAAAATTATCATTTACATGGGTAGGTTTCGTCAGGGGTCAAGATATGATTATCTTTATGTATAGTAGTTCTTTATTATTTAATAAACTATGCATATATAGGTCTCTATTGCAAACCTTCTTTAACTAATACATGTACCTGTGCCTTGTAGCTATTATGGACAACCAACCTTACAGGTACAAAATTAAAGGCTCTATCCTGGTTTACTGACTCATTAATTGATGCTTGGGTGCGATATCAATTTGTGTCAAAAATTCAATACAGAGTTTATATGTATTTGTTGTTGGGGGAGGGGGAGGAGCTTAGAACAGTGTTTATATATACCAAACTAGAATAACCAGTCAAGAAATAATAATCAATTTAGAGTTAAGCTTATAACCTGAAGCATGCAATACTGATGTGCACATTATGGTTACATTGACGGAGCTTTGGAATGTCATATAATTGGTCACCACAAGATTGACACAGATGATTTTTAGCTCACCTGCCCGAAGGGCAAGTGAGCTTATGTCGTGGTGGGGCGTCCGTGGTCCGTCCGTCCTCGTCCGTCAACTTTTCCTTTAAACAACTTCTTTTGAAGAACGGACAGGCCTAGAGTCATGATATTTGGCTGAAAGCTTTGTTGGTAGGAGCCCTACAAAGTTTGAGAACGAAAATGACCTTGACCTACTTTAAAGGTCACAGGGGTCAAATATGTCAAAAACTTCAAACGACTTCTTCTGAAGAACTAAAAGGTATAGAATCTTCATATTTGGCTGATGGCTTCCTGGGATGGAGCTTAACAAAGTTTGAGAATGAAAATGACTTTGACCTACTTTCAAGGTCACAGGGGTCAAATATGTCAAAAACTTCAAACGACTTCTTCTGAAGAACTAAAAGGTATAGAATCTTCATATTTGGCTGATTGGTTCCTGGGATGGAGCCCAACAAAGTTTGAGAATGAAAATTACCTTGTTCTACTTTCAAGGTCACAGGGGTCAAATGTGTCAAAAGCTTCAAATTAATTCTTCTGAAGAACTGAGAGGTATAGAATCTTTATATTTGATTGATGGCTTCCTGGGATAGAGCCCGACAAAGTTTGAGGAAGAAAATGACCTTGACCTTCTTTCAAGGTCACAGGGGTCAAATGTGTCAGACACTTCAAACGACTTCTTCTGAACAACTGAAAGGTATAGAATCTTTATATTTGGCTTGTAGCTTCCTAGGAAAGAGCCCAACAAAGTTTGAGAATGAAAATGACCTTTACCTACTTTTAAGGTCACATGAGGCAGATATGTCAGACACTTTAAATGACTTCTTCTGAAGAACTGGAAGTTATAGAACCGTAATATTCGGCTGGTTATTTCCTGGGAAAGAGCCCAACAAAGTTTGGGAATGAATGTGACATTGACCTACTTTCAAGGTCACAGAGGTCAACAACGTTTTAATGGATTTGTTCTTAAGAACTAAAAGGAATGGATTCATAAGATTTGGCTGGTAGCTTTTGGAATAGAGCTTACCAATTTGAGAAAGAAAATGACATTGACCTACTTACAAGGTCACAGGGAAAAATATGTCAAGCAACTTCTGAAGAATCAAAAAGCATAGAATCTTGTTATAATATTTTGCTGGTAGTTTCAACAGATGGAGCCAACAAAGTTTGCGAGGGAAATATTTTTATTGCAATATAATATTTAATGAGAATATTTTGCTATGACTGCTTTAATATTCAGGTGAGCGATACAGGCCCTCTTGGGCCTCTTGTTTAGTCAAGGCAAGGGTGCGCGTGGGTGTAACATGCGCTGGTGCACGTGACACCCCTTTGGATCTGCCTCGGCTCTATATGACTGTCTCACACAGGATCACCTCCCTGGCAATGGCACACTTGAGTCACGTGCTATGTGTGCTACATAAGATATGTAAGTGGACTGCAAGACAAAATAGCCAAACAAAATTTGGTTGCACTAAATGCCATAAATATCTGTGCCTTTCCCAATGTTTCTCTGTGTACAATTCACAGGCAAAATATTTCTGAATGGCCTAGCAGATGTACTGCAAGATGTACATGTAATTGTGATATCTTGGCTGGTACCACAGAATAAGATTACATGTATGTAAGGCCTTGCTGGTACTAATCTGTGTGGAGATTGCTCAACAACATAACAGCCAAGAGGAGTTGTCAATTTCTTGAAAATGTATGATAAAAAAAAGTAGAAAAAAGATAATAATAATACTTCCTGAAAGTGGAACACAAAAAAGTGCATGCTGTATTTCGGAAAAATACAAGTGAAATAAAATCCTTGAATGTGAAAATAAGGGTAAAAATAAATGCTGAACTTTGAAAAAAACACAAAGTAGACAGAAAATGCTGGTCCTATTAAAATATTTATCTATGTGACTACCTTCTCATTGTGCTAATGTTTAGCACTTATTAATTTGATTGGTTATTGTCTTGTATTTTTTTTTTATTGTGATTTACATTCATGTTCTTTCGTTTTAATATGTGTTATTGTAGACTAGTGTTGTGCTTCCTGACATTTTTTGTCAGCTGGAGTTATCGCTCCTGTCGTTCATGACGCAATGGTCGACTTACTTAAAAAATGGCGGCATGCAATCATGCTCGGGATTTAACATAAATACTGAAGATATTAGGATGTGTATGCTGTAATCGGATCTCCTAGTTTTAGTTAAAACATATACATTATACTTCTCATTGAATAACAGTAAAATGTGTATTGCTGAGGCACGCACTGCTTTGGTGGCGTAAAAACGAAAGTAAAAAAATTGGACTTCTGTTCTCCGCAAGCGCAACATGTAAATAGGCAAGCTATCAGCGCATATTTTCTTTTATTCTTGCTATTATTATGTTCTTTACATAAAAATGGAAGCTTTATGTATTCCTTCCATAGATTTATGCCAGAGAACTTATTCCACGCCATATTTTCTACAGAAATCGTGTTTAACCGTGCGTAGTCAAAATGAGACGTCAATTGTCCTGAATCAATTCAGGCCAGGAAAAGACACGTGCAAATAATATCAGGGCCAGAATACCCATCATGCAATTTAATTCAGTAATGAAAGTGTTAATACACATTTTCAAAATGGCCGCCAAATTGATAATTTTGTTAAATTCTTGTAAAAAAAAGTTCTACAAACAACAGGCATCTAGTTTTAAGTTCACCTGAGACAAAGTCTCAAGTGACCTATTGCGATCACCTTTTGTCCGTCGTCGTCCGTCGTCCATCCGTAAACAATTTACATTTTTGACTTCTTCTCCAAAACCCCTGAACCAATTTCAATGAAATTTTGCAGGGACCTTCCATGGACAAAGGTCAACAAAAATAGTTGCCGGTTTAGTCCTAAGCCCCCAGGGGCCTGAGGGGCGGGGCCAAAAAGGGT
>NW_018404741.1:117778-141411 GCF_002113885.1 Mizuhopecten yessoensis | reverse complement strand
TACATGTTAATAACTTGATTGGAATTATAACCTTGAATTGACAGTTTGATACTTTGAAAATTTTGAGCCAGCCCTACCCCCAAGGGCTGTAGGGTGGGGCTCAAAGGAGTCAGTGTGCTAAAATTTCTTCATTTTCCTTGTTAAGAATCAGAGGTGCTAGTTTCAAATCCTTTTTAGTCTGAAATCTGTATGCTAGATATTGAGTAAGGTGGTTTTATTGTTTTTTGTCACTTTGAATAATATTTCTGTTCATGTTAAAAACAAAATCAACTCTCTGTATAAATATATCAGGTGACCGTTAAGGCCCATGGGCCTCTTGTTTGACATATTTTTCAAATGCGTGTTTGCTAATAAACTTGATCATAATTTGTTAAATATTACAAAAACGTTACATCAGATCAAAACGAGACTTGAACGTGATCAAAACCTCAGAGGAGTACATCCTTAAATATCCAGGTGAGCGATGCAGGCCCTCTGGGCCTCTTCTGTATATATATAAAATACTCTTCATAGATGGAATGGTTTAAAGGTGCTCTACGTATACCAAAATTGTGAATTTTATGACCCTAGGATCTCACGTTTACCCATGGGGAGGGGGGTAAACTTTACTATAGTTTATATAGGGAAATTACATTTTGGACCAACATTTGTTTAATTTCAATTGGAAGTAATTCAATTTGGGTTAGCATTATCAGTATTGGATAGCAGTTTGATGGTATGCACATATCAGCCCTGACTGACACCCAGGGGCTGATGGGTGGCGCAAAAAAGGGTTGAATTGACTGAAATTTCAAAATCTTCTTCTCAAGACCCAGATATGGTAGAATCAAATACTCTTCATAGATGGAAGAGTTTTAAGGTGCTCTACCACAATTATGAATTTTATAACCNTTGAGCCAGTTTACCCCCAAGCTCAAGTCAGTGTGCTAAAATTTCTTCATTTTCCTTGTTTAGAACTGGAGGTGCTAAATTCCGATACTTTTCAGTCTTAAATCTGTATGCTAGATATTGAATAAGGTTGTTTAATAATTTTTTAGCTCACCTGGCACAAAGTGCCAAGTGTGCTTATGCCGTGGCGCGGCGTCCGTCGTCCGTCCGTCCGTCCGTCCATCCGTCCGTCCATCCGTCCGTCCTCGTCCGTCAAGTTTTCCTTAAAACAACTTCTTCTGAAGAACGGACAGGCCTAGAGTCATGATGTTTGGCTGAAAGCTTCGTTGGTAGGAGCCCTACAAAGTTTGAGAACGAAAATGACCTTGACCTGTTTTCAAGGTCACAGGGGTCAAATATGTCAAAAACTTCAAACGACTTCTTCTAAAGAACTAAAAGGTATAGAATCTTCATATTTGGCTGATGGCTTCCTGGGATAGAGCCCAACAAAGTTTGAGAATGAAAATGACCTTGACCTACTTTCAAGGTCACAGGGGTCAAATGTGTCAAACACTTCAAACGACTTCTTCTGAAGAACTGAAAGGTATAGAATCTTTATATTTGGCTGGTGGCTTCCTGGGATAGAGACCAACAAAGTTTGAGAATGAAAATTAGTTTGACCTACTTTCAAGGTCACAGGGGTCAAATATGTCAAAAACTTCAAACGACTTCTTCTGAAGAATTAAAAGGTATAGAATCTTCATATTTGGCTGATGGCTTCCTTGGATGGAGCCCAACAAAGTTTGAGAATGAAAATTACCTTGACCTTCTTTCAAGGTCACAGGGGTCAAATGTGTCAAACACTTCAAACGACTTCTTCTGAAGAACTGAAAGGTATATAATCTTTATATTTGGCTGGTGGCTTCCTGGGATAGAGCCCAACAAAGTTTGAGAATGAAAACTAGTTTGACCTACTTTCAAGGTCACAGGGGTCATATATGTCAAAAGCTTCAAATGACTTCTTCTGAAGAACTGAAAGGTATAGAATCTTTATTTTTGATTGATGGCTTCCTTGGATAGAGCCCGACAAAGTTTGAGAATGAAAATGACCTTGACCTTCTTTCAAGGTCACAGGAGTCAAATGTGTCAGACACTTCAAACGACTTCTTCTGAAGAACTGAAAGGTATATAATCTCTATATTTGGCTTGTAGCTTCCTAGGAAAGAGCCGAACAAAGTTTGAGAATGAAAATGACCTTGACCTTCTTTTAAGGTCACATGAGGCAGATATGTCAAACACTTTAAACGACTTCTTCTGAAGAACTGGTAGTTATAAAATCTTAATATTTGGCAGGTGGCTTCCTGGGAAAGAGCCAAACAAAGTTTGCGAATGAAAATGACCTTGACCTACTTTCAAGGTCACAGCGTTCAAATATGTCAAACAGTTCAAACAGCTTCTTCTGAAGAATTAAAAGGCATAAAATTATAATATTTGGCTGGTGACTTCCCGGGATAGAGCTCACCAAAGTTTGCAAATGAAAATGACCTCAACCTACTTTAGAGGTCACAGAGGTCAACAACATTTTAATGGATTTGTTCTTGAGAACTAAAAGGAATGGATTCATAAGATTTGGCTGGTAGCTTTTTGGAATAGAGCTAACCAATTTGAGAAGGAAAATGACATTGACCTACTTACAAGATCAAAGGGAAAAATATGTCAAGCAACTTCTGAAGAAGAATCAAAAAGCATAGAATCTTATAATAATATTTTACTGGTAGTTTCAACAGATGGAGCCAACAAAGTTTGCGAGGGAAATATTGTTGTCACTTTGAATAATACTCTGTTCATGTTTTAAAATCAGAAATCAACTCTCTGTATAAATATATCAGAACTCAGGTGACCGTTAAGGCCCATGGGCCTCTTGTTATATAATGTATACTTCACAGAGAAACTCATAATGATGTGTGAATTAACGTACCGGTACATTTCAATTATAATCTGGATTTTTAAAGGGAAAATCGTGTAATCTAGTGAAATATTGACCGGCATATGCACGTAAATTTGGTAGCATCTTGGGCCCTTCTCAATGGCACTCCCTTTTCAGAGGATATGTCCTCAGCCTTTTGGCGAGGACACACTACCTTTACAGAGTTCTATCTGAGATCAATGTCATCCTTCTCAGACAAACTTAACTCTTTGGGTCCGGTGGTTGTTGCCCAGTCAGTGGCTTGCCCACCCACCTCAGAGTAGAGTGTTCACTGTATTTAGATTTTTATGTGTATATAAGAGCTTCTCGGTATAAAGGTTCCAATTGATTGTGACCAGTGTACCGCCCTCCTGGATAAGCCATGGTTCTGCCGGATTGTAGTATCCACTAGGTAAGACGAATTCGCATAATAATTGAACGTGGTAAATATTGTTTTTGATATAAAATTGAGTTTTTTTATGTAAAACTCATTTTTATGATAAAACTACTGACCACGTCCAATGTGAGTCCCACCCTCCTCCGGCTCCTTTAGGCTTTTTGCTTTTAGGTGTTTTTTTCATGTTTGGAATAGAGGAAGTTGGAGGTGCGCACGCATCCTACACCGTATGTCCGGTTTGGACAGGGAGTGGTTTCGTATTTGCGTGTGCATTTTAAACTTTCCTTTGGGAGTTAAAGAACTGGTAGTTGAAGATCATTTGCATAATTATTGGACGTGGTAAGTAGTTTTATCATAAAAATGGGTTTTACATAAAAAACCTCAATTTTCATTGGCTGATTTATTAAAGCTACGCCAATCAAAATGGGGCTCTTAAAGTAAACATTCTAGCACGTGGGGCGACCTCGTACTGGACCTACACATTCGAGGTCTGAGGTGATTGTTCAGCTTCTAAATGAACAGGAAAAGAACACTTGTTTGAGTTTAGTTTCAAGGCAAACCGCCACCATTTAGACAGGGATGAGAGAGAGGTTACAGATGAATCTGAAACCAAAGCAGGTTGAAACCAAACAGTGAAACTGGAGCAGACGATGTCGAGACTTCCGGAAGTGCTGTTAAAAAACGAAAAACAAAGGTGTTTCATCAAAAATGGACTGGACAATATGACCATGGCTTCGAAAAGAGGAGAAAAGAATGAAATGTTCTGTATGCTTTTTTCATGTGTTTGGTATGAGAAGTCTGATTTTCCTCTCAAAGGATGCTCAGAACATGTATGGAGAAAAAGAAATCAAAATCCTGGTCAACCATTATGGTGCAGAAATGTCCAAAGGTGATGTTATATATTTACCAGCCCCGCCATGGTGGATCCTGTTAAGTGTGTCGAGGAATGACATCTCGCCAAATGCAAGGGCATTGTTCTTGACCAGATGTATCCAAGAGCCAGCACTTAGTTGTTGTTGAAACTTTTATTCCAATTCCATGAGGATGTGCTTCCAAAATATGTTCAAAATATTTAACTTATCAATAACCTGAAGGCCTAGTTTGCTTAAATTTGGCCAGTAATATGCTGGGATGAAGGGCTACCAAGTTTGTTCAAATGAATGCATGACATTGACATATATTCAAGGTCACATGGGTCAAATATGTTTAAAACTTCTTCTTAATAAGCAAAAGGCCAAGGGTGATGATATTTGGCCAAATTACCTTCGCCCATATTCAAGGTCACAGTTGTCAATATATATGTTTAAATCTTTAAATGATTTGTTCTGTATAACCAAAAGGTCCAGGGTTATGATATTTTGCTAGAAGCATGCTGGGTTGCAATTGGAAGACTATAAACTCTGTTCAACCTACATATATGTAATGTCCTTGTTCGACATTCAAGGTTACAGGCATCATATGTTTAAATCTTTTAATAGGTTTTTATATATAAATTATGAATCAAACACTGATATTCTGTCTGTAGTTGTATTTTAGTCCACTTTTAAGATTACAAGTGTGAGATTAATACCAGGTGAGCGATTCGGGTCCAATTGGCCTCTTGTTTTAATAGAATGTACAATCCATGTTCTAGAAACATGGTTCAATCAGGCATTTGGTGAGCCACGCCCATCAAACATGAACCACGCCTCATTTCAAGCAGAAATAACATGAAATTTTAGCATGTTGCATAAAGTGCCGTGTAGTTTTATTGACAACATTGAATGACAAAGTCACTGTATGTATTTATTAAATAAATATTAAAAAATATAAGTATCCTTGCCTGTACATCAATTACATTATTACTACTTTCATCCGATCAGTGTTTTGTGAAATCCTTAACCCAAAAACATACTATTTCTCATTCACAAATATCAGTGTCATTGCAATTGCAACAATGTGAATATTAACAACATCGGCAAATTTCTTCACAGAAGATAATATAATCACAGGTTTTGATATGATCAGCTTGTCATGCATGTAAACTGACAAAACTTTGTATGAATATAGCCAATCTCAACTACAATTTGATTAGAACATGACATCAGCTTAAAACTCTTGACTTTATTGAATTGGTCTGGAGTTTAAACCAAATTTAATGTTTGAATCGCCAGTGTAGACACCAAAAACAACATACTATCCCCTAATTAGATATTAGTATGAATTCACAACTTACAACTTGGATAGAAAATTAATTTCTGAAAGAAGTATAATCAGAACAGACCTTAATTATATGATATTCATATGTAATTGCATACATTAGTAGTATCAAGGGTCAAAAACATTGAATATATGCATGACATTAAAGTAATCTACCTTTACTAGTTGTTTGTTAGCTCATGCTGATATCGATATCATTTGAACACGTCCCTTAAGCCTGTGTTTATGCTGTATTGTTTCTTTTCTTAGGGGTACACATCGTTTTGGAATGACTGCATATCTTCAGGATTGCGTGGATGTATATTGATAGAGTTGGCTCTAAGAGGAAGGGTTGAGTTGGAAAAAGCCGGAATGAGAAGACGCAGTCTTTTAAACAGAAAAATATTGTGTCGGAACAGTAACCCAACTGGTGATGTGTTATTGGATGAAGCACTAAAACATGTCAAGGAGACCGAACCCCCAGAAACGGTACAGAGCTGGATTGAATATTTAAGTGGTAAGTTCTTGCAGCTCTTTTATCAATATATATATGATTAATTTTGCCCATTTATTTAGAGAGAATTTCAAACAGCTCAAAGTATTTACAAGTTGCTTTCCTTGACCATAGATATATGTATAAATATGAGACGCCATAGAAGTTGCGAATAAAACTAAAATATAATTTTGAACTGCAAAAATGTATTTATCAAAATTAAAACCTTCACATGGAGTTGTATGCTTAAATATTATGTTTCACATACAACTAGTGATGCTCAGCACTTGGATTGCAAAACAAGTGAAGAGCATGTACATTGTAGGGATAGCCATTGAGGGAGAAAAAGGGGTTATACATATACATATACAACGTTTTTGTCTTGCAATGTATACAGATTTTATCATATTTTGGAATCTGATCCAGCAAGTAAGTCAGTTACAGAGTTGGTTGATTAAAGCTATTCAAGACAGACTGCAGATTATCATTTAATAGAAGAGTTTTGTAAAATGAATGACTTTGACTTATATTCAAGATCACAGGAGTCGATTAAATTTTCATATTTAATTACCAATCGTCCCAGGGCGATAAAATTTGTCCTTTAAACATGCTGGGATGAATGGCGACAAAGTTTTTTGAATTGAATGACCTTGTCAAATGTTCAAGGTCTCAGGCTAGGGATCAAATACGATAAGAACTTTAAATTACTTCTACTGAATAACCAAAATGCAGAGGGCAATGATATATGGTCAGTATCATGCTTGGATCAAGGGCTACTAGCTGTTTAGGTCTGTTCAAGTGAATGACACTCATACATGCATCCATATTCTAGGGCACAGGGGTCAATTGTCCTAAAAAATCTTTAAACAACTTCTTAATAACCAAAAGAGCCAGGGTGATAATATAATATTTGGCTAGTAGCATGCTTGTATGCCATATTCAAGGTCACAGGGGTCAAATATGTTAAAAACTTAGAGGTTTTCTTCTGAATAACCAAAATGCAAATAGTTGTGATATGTGACCAGCTGCAGTATGCTCAGAAGATCTAGAAGAACTATCAAGTTTGTTCATGTGAATGGTATTGACACTTTCAAGTTCACATCTGGTCAATTGTTTATAAAGCTTTAAAAGTCATCTTCTTACATTAATAAACAAAAGGTCTAGAGTGGTGATATTTGGCATGTTGCTCTTAGCTTTTAGTTGAAGGTCTATGCGAAGTAATCAATCTAATGTTCATGTTTGACTTTCAAGGTCACAGGGGTGAAATGCATTTAAATCTTTTGACATTTTCTTTTGAATTACTTTGAGTCAGGACACTGATCTTTTGCCTGTAGCTTAATTTTAGTCCACTTTTAAGGTAACTAATGTGAGATTAATATGAGGTTAGCAATGCAGGCCCATTCAGCCTCTTGTTAGCTCACCTGACCCAAAGGGCCAAGTGATCAGCTTATGGCATGGTACGGCGTCAACTTTTTACTTTAAACAACTTCCTCTCAGTAACCAAAAGGCCTAGGGTGATGATATTTGGCAGGTAACATGCTGGGGTAAAGGGCTACCAATTTTGTCCAAATAAATGACATTGACTTATATTCAAGGTCACAGGGGTCAAATATGTTTAAAACCTTTAAACAATTTCTTCTGAATAACCAAGAGGCCTAGGGTGATGATAGTTGGCCAGTTACATGCTGCAATGAAGGGCTACCATGTTTGTTCAAATAAATGACCTTGATATATAGTCAAGGTCACAGGGGTCAAATATGTTTAAAACCTTTAAACAACTTCTTCTGAATAACCAAGAGGTCTAGGGTGATGATAGTTGGCCAGTTACATGCTGGGGTAAATGGCTACAAAGTTTGTTCAAATAAATGACATTGACTTAATTTTTGCTGAAATGAAGGGCTACCAATGCAAGTTTGTTCAAATAAATGACCTTGATATATATTTAAGGTCACAGGGGTCAAATAAGTTTAAAACCTTTAAACAACTTCTTCTGAATAACTGAGAGGCCTAGGGTGATGATATTTGGCCAGTAACATGCTGGGATGAAGGACTACCAATTCAAGTTTGTTCAAATAAATGACCTTCATCCATTTTCCATTAAAACCTTTAAACAATTTCTTCTGATTAACCAAGAGGCCTAGGGTAATGATAGTTGGCCAGTAACATGCTGAAATGAAGGGCTACCAATTGCAAGTTTGTTCAAATAAATGACCTTCATCCATTTTCAAGGTCACAGGGATCAATTATGTTGAATTCGTCAAACAACTTCGTCTGAATAACCAAAAGACCTAGGGTAATGCTATTTGGCCAATACCATGCTGGGATGAATGGCTACCAAGTTTGTTCAAATACATGACCTGACTTATATTCAAGGTCACAGGGGTCAAATATGTTTAAAACATTTAAACAACTTCTTTTGCTATTTGGTCAGTAACATGCTTGGATGAAGGGCTACCAAGTTTATTCAAATGAATGACCTTGAATCATATTCAAGGTCACTGGGGTCAAATATGTCAAACACAATTAAACAACTTCTTCTGAATAATCAAGAGGCATAGGGTGATGACATTTGGCCATTTACATGCTGGGATGAAGGGTTAACAAGATGGTTCAAATGAATGACCTTGCCCCATATTCAAGGTCAAAGTGGTCAATATATGTTTAAATCTGTATATGATTTGTTCTGTATAACCAAAAAGTCAAGGGTGATTATATTTTGCAAGAAGCATGCTGGGTTGGAAGACTCTAAACTCTGTTCAAGCTAATGTCCTTGCTCGACATTCAAGGTCACGGGCGTCATATGTTTAAATCTTGTAATAGGTTCTTATTAATCAAACGTTGATATTCTGCCTGTAGTTGTATTTAAGTCCACTTTTAGGATTACAAGTGTGAGATTAATACCAGGTGAGCGATTCAGGCCCATTGGGCCTCTTGTTTTATTGTGTAATCAGTTACAGCAGTATGAAGGTTTAAACCTAATTATTAAACTTATTATATAACGGATGATATTTTAATTTTATGTAAATTTCAGGAGAAACATGGAACCCTTTGAAGCTGCGATACCAATTGCGAAATGTTCGGGAAAGGCTTGCGAAAAATCTGGTGGAAAAAGGTGTATGTTCCACTGAAAAACAAAACTTCCTGCTTTTTGACATGACCACGCACCCCCTCACAGACTCAGGAGTAAAACAGAAACTCATAAAGAAGGTCCAGGATGCTGTCCTCAGCCGTTGGACGAATGATGCACACAGAATGGATAGGCGACTTCTATCTCTGATCTATCTTGCACATGCTTCAGACGTTCTTGAAAATGCATTTGCACCCTTGTCTGATGATGATTATGAAATTGCAATGAAGCGTGTGCGAGAGCTGTTAGACTTGGACTTTGAAAATGAAAGTATGAAAGAGGGGACCAATGAGCTTGTGTGGGCTGTGATTGCAGCCTTTAGTAAGTGATTGTTGTAGCCTTACATCTATATATGTCACACATAGTGGGATCACTGTTGTTTTCTTGAGTTTGAAGAATGGAAATATCATGGGTGATAGTCTGAGGCACAAAATAATTTCAACAGTACGTTTACTTTTATCATAAAACCAGATGACTGGTAATGTGTATGAAGCATGCTGTGATTATTCATTGTGTTAGTTCAGTTAAACTACATTCTTCCCACCCAGGAAATTTATTGTTAAAAAGCGGGCGTATACAGTTTAAAGAACAGTAATCTGCAATTGTAACACAAAATAAAACGAATCTTAGTCATGGGAACAGTCATTTGTTTGTGAAAGAATTCAAACCTATGCTGAAAATATGATTTCATGAAATGGTCCAAGTCTGTTAAAAATTAATTGTAATCAATGGGAAGGGAGGCAACTTGTTACAGTGTAGGTATGTTGCAGATCCTATCAACATTTTCAAATGGATTGCTGTACTTAATATGTAGTTAATGTCTATCACCCATATTTTGTGTGATGATGATCTCTCCCTGGCAAGTTGTATATCTTACTGGTTGAAATGTACATTTCTGAAATCTTATCAGGATCTGATTGGCTGCCAACAGGTTCAATCTGAATAGCTTTCAAAATGTTCTGTCTGATTGGGGGTCAGAGGCTTTATGAGTCCTTATGTCGTCATCTAAATCATTCATTAGTATGTAGTACAAGGTAACAGGTATACTATATCAGCTTAACTTTTTGTCAGGTCATTTCATCAAAAGGTCAAGGTTATTCATTTGCAGGAAATTAAAGGTGATGATTTACCTAGAACTACAAATCTGGTATTGGATATGTATACATACAGTTACATATCTGGTATTGGATATGTATACATACAGCTACAAATCTGGTATTGGATATGTATACATACAGCTACAAATATGGTGTTTTCTCCTGTAGTGTGATATCTCTTGTAGTGTGTTTTCTGCTGTTATGTGTTTTCTCCTGTTGTGTGTTTTCTCCTGTAATGTGTTTTTCTCCTATTATGTGGCTCCTCCTGTAATGTGGCTCCTACTGTAGTGTGTTTTCTCCTATTATGTGTTTTCTCCTGTAATGTGGCTCCTTCTGTTATGTGTTTTCTCCTGTTGTGTGTTTTCTCCTGTAATGTGGCTCCTACTGTTGTGGGTTTTCTCCTGTAATGTGTTTTTCTCCTATTATGTGGCTCCTCCTGTAATGTGGCTCCTACTGTAGTGTTTTTTCTCCTATTATGTGTTTTCTCCTGTAATGTGTTTTTCTCCTATTATGTGGCTCCTCCTGTAATGTGGCTCCTACTGTAGTGTGTTTTCTCCTGTTATGTGTTTTCTCCTGTAATGTGGCTCCTCCTGTAGTGTGTTTTCTCCTGTTATGTGTTTTCTCCAGTTCTGTGATTTCTCCTGTAATGTAGTGTGTTTTCTCCTGTAGTGTAGTGTGTTTTCGTGTTATTTCCTGTAATGTAGTGTGTTTTCTCCTGTAGTGTGTTTTCACCTGTTATGTGATGCATGTGTTACATTTGTTGGTCTTGTTTTTGGGTTTTTTGCAAGAAGTTAACAAAGAAGTTGACTGTTTTGTATATTTTGTGATGTAGTTATACTATTGTATATAGTGAACATTCCTTCAAGTAAGATGGCTGTCAGATAGATGTAATAGCAACATATATTATACAGCACGATAATGATTTTCACAAAATTAATTATAAAGAATTTTTAGTATAGCCTGCAGCAGATAATCTGAGACTAGTGAAGTCTCCAGTTGGTCTGGTACATATATTAGTGGTCCTGAAAAAAAAACGATAGCCCGATACCATAGCACATAGAATAACCAATATTCATAGGGTGTTGATATTAAGCCAGTAGCATGTTCATGTGAATTACAATGAACCAATTTCATGGTCACATATTGTCAAATGTGCATAAACCTTTAATATCTCGACAAACAAAAATATCTAGGGTGATAGTTTCATGACCTTGTTTGACTTTTACGGCCATTGGAGTCAAATGCAATTAGATATTAGATATTAGATACTCATATTTTGCCTTTAGCTTTATTTCATGGCTACAATTGTGAGATTTGAACCAGGTGAGCTATGCTACTTCTTCTACTTCCTCTTCCAATAATCTGCATACCACCTCTGGTGTATTGTCGCAGATATGGCACATACCCAGGGGAAACATGCCTCAGTTAAAACCATTAAACCTCATAAGAAATACAGTTAAAACTGGGGTTTTCACAATGTCACAGTGTGCTGCAGTCTCTCCTTAAACACATCTAGAGCGTCCGCTGAGATGACCCGGATTGGTAAGCCATTCCACAGGCAAATGGCAGAGGGGAAGAAGTACTGCTGGTGGCTTTGCAACCTGGTGAATAGTAGGTGGAAGAGAAGGCTATGTCCTATTGTTGTAATGGTTGACCCTCTTGAAATGAGATGTGGTTGTGATGGTATTGCCACTAACTCATTTATGATGCAGTAGAGCATGATCACCTTTGCTAGCTTTCTCCATTTTGCTAGGGTGGTCCATTGGAGTTTTCTCAGCATTGATGTTGCATTGCTAGTTGTTCTGTAGTCTCAAATGACGAAGTGTGCAGCCCTTCTCTGCACCATCTTAATATCTCTGATGTCCTTTTATAAATTTAGATCCCATACAATGCCTGCATAATTGATGATAGGCCTGATGACCAGCGTTCTTTAGCACTGCTCCTTGATCTTAGGTGGACAGGTGCTGATGTTGAAAGTGTTTCAATGTGAATGGACCAGGTAAGATTGTCATTGATGTTAACTCCCAGGTACTTAAACGTCTAAACTGTGGCAAGTGGGGTCCCATTGATGCTGTAGGTGGTAACTAGTGGCTGCCTTCTGTTGGTGACTCGTAGTACCTCACATTTATCAGGATTGAATTGCATCAGCCATTTGTTTTCCCACTGCTGCAGGTTGGCAAGGTCATTATGAAGGATCCTAGAGTCCTCATGTGTACGTACCTTCCTGTAGAGGAGACAATCATCTGCAAACAGTTTGATGTTACACACTTAGACAGGTCATTGATGTAGATGAGAAAGAGCAGACATCCTATGGTTGTTCCCTAGGGGCTTCAGATGTTACGTCAGCAGACAGGTCATTGATGTAGATGAGAAAGAGCAGACGTCCTATGGTTGTTCCCTAGGGGCTCCAGATCTAGATGTTACGTCAATCCTGTCTGATCTTTTCCCATTCTCCTCCACTTCTTGTTTCGGTGTAGCAGGGAGCTGGCAATCCATTGGGAGTGAGTAACCTGTTATCCCGAGGTAGCCAATTAGGCCTCTTGTTTGTGTCAAAGTGCTTCTAATACGCCCTTCATCCGATAGGCCGTATAATAGTATGGGCTGCGTTGACTGACTGATGTCAAACTGTCCGTCCATTTGTCCGTCCGTTAACTTTTCCTTGTCATCGCTCTCCAGCCTTCATTCATGAACATATCTTGATGAAACTTGGTACACATGCCAATATAACTGGAACGAGTTCGCATTTCAGAAGTTAACATGCATTTTTGGTGGAGTTATGACCCTTTTATTGCCAAATAAGGGCATTGTGTAGTAAATGCAAGAACTTTTTTATTTTTGAATCAATTCCTTTCAAATTTTGTACGGTAATGCTAGAAGCAATAATGTTCGACATTTATAACAGATATTTCTGTTGAGTTTCATCTTTCCACGTTTTGGCATATCACACTTGACATAGCAATGCCGTTCATCGTTTTTGTCGTTAAAGGGGCTGTTGAGTCAAATTAACGACAACCAGAAAATAGCATCGATATTGAAAATATATATCTCCTAACGAAAGTCTACGTAGTTGATAATGACATGACCTGGATGAAACATCCAGTGTGGTCAGTTTCATTTTTTCGCAAAGCTGTGATAAAAGTAGCTACGCCCAAAATAGCCCAATATCCAGGCCTTTCATTCAGTGAAAAGTAAACATGTAAAGCACTACGCTGTTGACCGACAACAGTGTCAGTTTTGAGTCCGAGTTCACACAAAACATTCTTGAATTTACACAGTACTAGTATATCGCAAGTAAGAATTATAAGTATAGTATCTCTACCTCTAATCAGATATTTCTGTTCACATTTGGAACAGGTTAATTAGAGCATGTATGCACTGACAGAGTGATGCAGGTATATTACAAACCGCAGAAAGAACGAAAGAACAATAGGTTTAAAAGTAAAATAGATCACTCATTTATAACGATATCTGAGATGCTGTTAAAAGATTATTTTAATTCAGAATAAATGCATGTTCTTGTATTCGAGCGCGGCTAAGTAAATAAAACTAGGAGCTATCGGCTCTCCTCGCCTGGAAAGACATTTTTAGCTCACCTGGCCCGAAGGCATGGTGTGGCGGCTGTCCGGCGTCAACTTTTTGTGTCGCCTGCAAAAAGCTGGTGACACAGGTATTGCTGCGGCGGCGTCCGCACAGAGGTTTTCGTGCGATATCTTCAGTTTCCTTGGGCCAATCAAAGTTAAACTTCATGCAGTGCTAAGCATACTCGCATTTTCAAGAATTTTTTATGGATACCAATGAGGCGATGCTGGTCTTGCTTGTGGACACCATATTGGAGTGGAATTGAGACAATGAGTATCCATAGCAAGTTCCTTAAAACTCAAGAGTATTCCTCCCAGAATAATCGATTATGTAACAAAATGATGCCATCCAAAAACATAATCTATGATTATTGCTTACTTTTAACATTATTTCTTGAAATGAAAAGTGTATCTATTTCTTCATAATCTCCAAGCTTCCTGTGCAGGCGACACATCCACTATTTGGAATTCTTGTTTCTTTAAACAACTTCTTCTCAATAACCAAGAGGCTCAGGCTGATGATATTTGGCCAGTAGCATGCTGGGATGAAGGGCTACCAAGTTTGTTCAAATGAATTACCTTGACCCACTTTCAAGGTCACAGTGGTCAAATGTCTTAAAAACGACTTCTTCTGAATAACCAAAAGGCCCAGGGTACTGATATTGGGCCTGTATCATGCTGGGATGAAGGGCTACCAAGTTTGTTCAAATGAATGACCTTGACCCACTTTCAACCTAATGTCCTTGTTCGACATTCAAGGTCACAGGCATCATATATATATGTTTAAATCTTTTAATAGGTTTCTTATGAATCAATTGCTGATATTCAGTCTAGCTGTATTTTAGTCCACTTTTAAGATTACAAGTGTGAGATTAATACCAGGTGAGCGATGCAGGCAAATTGGGCCTCTTGTTATTTAACTACTTGGTTGTTTCATTACCTGAATGCTTTAAATGAGTTCTTAAATGATTGACATTTAAATGCTATTTGGCAGAGTCACACCCTTTTTTCATTGCCAAATAAGGGCATTCTGTCGTGTTGCTTAATTTTGATGACATAATGAAGACAAGTATGTTGTGGTTTATAGGTATAAGACCTGTATTCCTGTATGTGAAAGGTTAATTTCATCGTAAGGGTCATGTATCTTGGCAACACCTCAGGGTATTACTCCTATATATGACTCCTTGGGTGGAATTTTACCACATACAATTATTAAAGTGTCTTATTGTTCACAATTCCAGGAGGGAGAAGATGACAGTTAGTTCCTATATATTTTGCATTTATTTTAATCATCGTTCATCACACAAAACAACTCAAGTGAAATCCACATCAGTTATTGTTATGTTGACATCTTCTTGAAGTATTATTATATTGTTTTTGTTATGTACTCCCGTAACGACAACTCCAAAACTCCATGGCCAATTTCAACAAAAGTTTTGAGATATGATAACTACCCCCTGATATTGTGCATCCAGGTATTATTTGATAATTCTGACTATCTTTTACAGAGTTATGACCGTTTGTTGAAAAATCCTTGTCCAGACAACTCCTATAAAACTATTTCAATTAAACTAATTTTCTAATTTTTAGCTCACCTGGTCGAGCTTATGCCATACCACAGCGTCCGTCGTACTTCAACTTTACACTACTAGTCATGAACCACTGAGTGGATTTTAACAAAATTTGGTATGAGGTATTTTTAAGTGAAGAAGAACCAATTTTGTATAAATGGTGGGTCTGAGGGGTGGGGCCCAATAGGGAAACATAGCAAATTATTCTTTAAAATCCTTCTTCTTCTGTAGGAATAAAACGATTTGGTCCATATTTGGTGTGGAGCATCCTTGGGTAAAGAGGAACCAATTTTGTATAAACGATGGGTCTAGTCCCCCTTGGGACTGAGGGGAGGGGCCCAATAGGGGAAATATAGCAAATTCTTTAAAATCCTTCTTCTTCTTTAGGAATAAAAGGATTTGTTCCATATTTGGTCTGAAGCATCCTTGGGTGAAGGGGATCCAATTTTGTATAAACCGTGGCTCTGGTCCCCCAGGGGCCTGAGGGGTGGGGCCCAATAGGGGAAACAGCAAATTATTCTTTAAAATCCTTCTTCTGTATCCGTAGGAATGAAAGGATTTTGTCCATATTTATTAAGAACATCATTGGGTAAAGGGGAACCAATTTTGTTTTATACAAAATTGGTTCCCCTTTACCCAAGGGTGTGGCCTCCCTGGGACCTGAGGGGTGGGGCCCAATAGGGGAAATAGAGGTAAAACCTTTAACATCCTTCTTCTACCATAGGGATTAAGGGATTTTATCCTAATTTGGCCTTGAGCATCCTTGGGCCAAGGGGACTCAGTCTTGTATAAGCAGTGGGTGTGGTCTCCCAGGGGGCAGAAGGGAGGGGCCCAATAGAAATAGAGGTAAAACTTTTAAAATCCTTCTTCGACCATTGGGATTAAGGGATTTTATCCTTATTTACATGTAGTCCAGAGCATCCTTGGGTCATGGCCAAGGGGACTCAATTTTGTATAAATGGTGGGTGTGGCCTCCCTGGGACCTGAGGGGTGGGGCCCAATAGGGGAAATAGAGGTAAAACCTTTAACATCCTTCTTCTACCATAGGGATTAAGGGATTTTATCCTAATTTAGCCTTGAGCATCCTTGGGCCAAGGGGACTCAGTTTTGTATAAGCAGTGGATGTGGTCTCCCAGGGGGCAGAAGGGAGGGGCCCAATAGAAATAGAGGTAAAACTTTTAAAATCCTTCTTCGACCATTTTAGGGATTTTATCCTTATTTACATGTAGTCCAGAGCATCCTTGGGTCATGGCCAAGGGGACTCAATTTTGTATAATTGGTGGGTATGACCTCCCTATGAGCATAGGGGTTGGGCTCTGTTTGAAGTTTGTTCTCGCTATATCTCAAGTACTGTATGTATCTTTCTGAAATTTCATATGTACTTACAGCACCTACAATGGAGTGCTATATCTTTACTTCATACCAATTATTTTAAACATATTCAGGTGAGCAATACAGGCCCTCTGGGCTTAGTTACTTGTTACTTAGTTATTGCCCTTTGTTGAAGATCAATGTCTGAACAATTCTTCCTTAACTACAAGGCTAATTTCAGAAAAACTTAACATAGATAATTTAGCTACACCTTGTCATCATAAAGTTGTGCTATTTATTATTTCTTTTGCTTCGTCACCATTTAGGAACATTTGAGGGGTTGGGGATTATACCCTTTTGGCTCACCTGGCCAAAAGGGCCAAGTGAGCTTATGCCATGGCATGAAGTCCGATCGGTGTCAAGATTTTACTTTAAATGACTTTCTAAATAACCAAAAAGACCAGGGTGATGATATTTGGCCAGAAGCAAACTTGGATGCAGTGCTACCAAGTTTGTTCAAATGAGTGACCTTCATCCATATTCAAGGTCACGGGTCAAATATGTGATAAACTTAAAACGACTTCTCCTTTATAAAAAATGGCTAGGATGATGATATTTGGCCAGTATTATGCTGGGATGAAAGGTTTGAAAAGTTATATCAAGAATGACCTTGAATAAGAGTTAAAACTTAACTTAATTTAATTCAAGAGTTAAGACTTCTTCTGAATAACCAAAATGCAAAGGATGGTGAAATGTGACCACTAGCATGCTCCAATGAAGAGCTATCTAGTTAATTGTGCATCTGTTGTTCTGTTAACTATTTATCAGGTGTTTCAGCTCTGTGTGGTTATTAATATCGGGTTGACCAGCCTTTATTATTTAATTCTGTGTATTGTTAGTTTCCTGCAAATTTTGCATGGAAGATGAATGATACTGGCTTACAATTCCTGTCCTACAGCTTACAGAATATACTTGGTAGATGGAAAAACACCAATTACTTTCCTTTGTCTACTCACAAGGGGCACTTGATAAATAAATGCAATTCTTTACTCAGAAATGTTGTGGTCATATTGTCAGACAAAGGTAACTGAAAATGAAAAGTCAGAATATCTTTTTAAAACGTTGCTAAAAAAGGAGATTAACACCGTACGAATACACAATATAATAGTGTGTATTCTTGTCTCAATGTGCTGGTACCTGGCTACAGTTGTTGTACCCTTGTGTCAATGTGTTGATCCATGGCTACAGTTGTTGTACCCTTGCCAATGTGTTGATCCCTGGCTACAGTTGTTGTACCCTTATGTCAATGTGTTGATCCCTGGCTAGAGTTGTTGTACCCGTATGTCAATGTGTTGATCCCTGGCTACAGTTGTATCATTTTGTCAATGTACTGCTCCCTGGCTACAGTTGTTGTACCCTTGTGTCAATGTGTTGATCCCTGGCTATAGTTGCTGTACCCTTGTGTTGTTGTGTTGAACTCTGGCTACAGTTGTTGTACCCATGTGTCAATGTGTTGATCCCTGGCTCTAGTAGTTGTACCCTTGTGTCAATGTGTTGATCCCTGGCTACAGTTGTTGTACCCTTGTGTCAATGTGTTGATCACTGGCTACAGTTATTGTACCCTTGTGTCAATGTGTTGAATCCTTGCTACAGTTGTTTTTATGTGTGTCAATGTGTTTATCACTGGCTACAGTTGTTGTACCCTTGTGTCAATGTGTTGATCCATGGGAACAGTTGTTGTACCCTTGTGTCAATGTGTTGATCACTGGCTACAGTTGTTGTACCCTTGTGTCAATGTGTTGATCCATGGGTACAGTTGTTGTACCCTTGTGTCAATGTGTTGATTCCTGGTTACAATTGTTGTACCCTTGTGTTGATGTGTTGAACCCTGGCTACAATTGTTGTACCCTTGTGTTGATGTGTTGATCCCTGGCTACAGTTGTTGTACCCATGTGTCAATGTGTTAACCCCCGACTACAATTGTTGTACCCTTGTGTCAATGTGTTGAACCCTTGCTACAGTTGTTTTTATGTGTGTCAATGGGTTGATCACTGGCAACAGTTGTTGTACCCTTGTGTTGATGTGTTGATCCCTGGCTACAGTTGTTGTAATGTGTGTCAATATGTTGATCACTGGCTACAGTTGTTGTACCCTTGTGTCAATGTGTTGAACCCTTGCTACAGTTGTTTTTATGTGTGTCAATGTGTTGATCACTGGCTACAGTTGTTGTACCCTTGTGTCAGCTTTGTGTTGATCCCTGACTACAGTTGTTGTACCTTTGTGTCAATGTGTTAATCCCTGGCTTCAGTTGTTGTACCCTTGTGTCAGCTTTGTGTTGATCCCTGACTACAGTTGTTGTACCCTTGTGTTGGTGTGTGTTGGTCCCCTTGCTATATTTTGTGCCCTTGTGTCAGTTCTACCATTTTGTTGTCTGTATTTCAAGTTTAAGTTTATTATGATGTTAACAGTCATAGAAGGGATATTTATCCTGCATACTTTCATTCATCATGAAAACATATTAGTTCATAAAAGATTGCAAGTGCTATACACAGAGAGAGAAAAAATCTTTTACAGCAATATAATTATGTTATATGTTGCTGTGTGATATGTCATGTACATGGTTGTTGGTTGTTATTTTTGTTAAGATGAGAGGCTTGCAATTGGACCTTGGTTAAGGTTTTTGACAGCATGGTGTGCCTTGTTTGATGAAAAATGTTTCTGCCCTAGTATAGATTAATTGTTCCTGTTAATCAACTGCCAGACCACCCCTGAAATGGCAGTTGTTTTGTTAAAAAAAGCAATAATCAACCGATTTTGTTTCAACTGAACTAAACAACAAAGAGGTTTGAAGATTGGCACCCTTTGCATTGTCATTAAGAACATTAATAACAAATATTTAATTTCACTAGAAGCTAACTTTTATAACACACAGAATTAATTTGCAATAGATCAATATCAAAATATTTGAGGTATAAAATCAAATAGGGGACTAAAGCTGTAAACCTAGCTGTAGGTTTTACTTATTTAGTTAGCAAACTTTCACTGGACAAAAAAATACTGCACTGCAACACGTCAAAGATATCACTCGATAGACAACAAAATTGCGGTAGAAAGAATTTCTGCAGCTCAAAAATAGTTTTTTTCATGTGTATCAAAATCTCATTAATTCATTATCAGGGCACTGAAACAGTTCTTTTGGTATAGTTCTCTCTTTTTTTGCAACATTTTGAGAAAATGTTAAAATCAGGTGGTGTGATAGTTTGTACAAAATGAAAATTTCTTTTATTTATTTGTTATAAATGTGTTTCACTATGTATAGCTCAGATATCCATTCATGAGTGCCATTTATTGTATTTAGTTTGTATGTCCAATGCTATGAGTTTATTTTCAAGTATTATCATAGAACATCAGCTGCATGGAGATCATTTTTTATGGTGATATTTCGCATTGTGACAGAAAGATAACAAACATTAACAAAAATTGGACATAGAATGGATGAAGCATATGTACCACACAAATGAAACTGAACATTTGGTGAAAACAGTATAAAAAAACAAGGTTTTTTTAACTGAATTCAAAAAAGTGTGTATTATTAAAAAAGAATATGCCTATCACTTGAAGCCCCATCCTTGGTTCTAAAGTAGATGTTGCTAACTGTAAGTACATGTGTACCAAGTGTCTACTTAGTGCCTCTTTACCAAGTGTTTACTTAGTACATGTGTACCTGGTGTGTTTATTTAGTACATGTGTACCTAGTGTTAATTTAGTAAATGTGTACTTGTAGTTCATGTTCACCTATTATATCCAGATATCCTTATACATTTTGTATTACATGTACTTTAATTTTTAACTCTGAAAAATAAACAAAACTTGCTATGAAGGAATTATAATTCTTAACAATCAAATGTGAGTTCAGGTGCATGGTAAGGATTCTAGGCACTTCTATAATAAAGTTGTGCTTGTAGATTTATTACCATTGTATCATACTGCTTTGGAAACTACTTGTTGAAAATGTTTTTAAGAAAGGCAACAATAGTGGGGTTTTTTTTATTAAAAATAGTGTTTAACATGCAAAATGAGTGCTGCTTTACAAACACTCATCAAAGCATTTCTGATCCAACCTTTTTAAACACCCAAATCATAAGAGCTGTTATTTGAGACAATTGAATGTCAATGATATTTTGATGGTTAGCTGAACATAACAAGTTCTGGCTGTTTATTTCCTGGTTATCAAACATTACTAGGAATAAACACATTTGATGCACTTGTTTACCATTTTTGCAAATATGACCATCTAGAGTAAAGCAATGGGGAGAAATATTTACCCAAGGAGATAGCTAAATGATCCTTTATAACATTTTTTCAATTGCGATTTGCATCAAAAAATACTAGGACATTAAATCAATGATAGAAAAATAACATATCTTATGATTGAATTGGCATATGTGAAATGATTAAATTTGCGGTTGACTCGCTCCTTTAAATTTGCAAGAAATAATTTTCACAAACTATAAGTATAGACTATAAGGCATTTATGAATATTGTGTATATTTCTGATCCTTACTTCAAAATTACTTGCAATTAGAACAAAATAAAAATAAAAATGTTGACATGCTTGGGTTATGACAGAACTGGATTTTGACCTTATGGTACCATTAATTTTTCATGTTTAGAGAGAGAAGTAATTATATATAATTTGTTTTTCATTATTATTATTGAATTAATACATTTTTATTTGAGGGTTTTAACAAAAAGGTGTACATACTATTGCTCTAATGTACAGATGTTTTGGTAAGGTACAACTGTAGTACAGGTTGGTGATTTGTAACCTTACAGAGATAATCATGTGCATATTGAAGCTGGAATAAATCACATTCATGATTATAACTTCTTCATGTTTTGTTTCTGTCAATGTGTTATAGTAAAACTGAAAATCAATAGTCTGACCTAGGGAATTTAGAAATGTAAGCCTCTGGCTAACCAACCACCCTATGGTAAACTATGTTAACCCATGTGACCTCAAAAGTGGATTACGATAATCAATTTGAAGAACTTATTAATAGTATAGCCCTATTAACCGGCCTGTTACCAGCTAAGCTAGCCACAGTTTTCTTTAGTCCTGACACCTTATTTATGACATTTTGACACTATTTGTCAAAATGTCGTAAGTCTAGTGTCAGGGACAGAGGAAACCCCACACCAGACATCTATCTGTCAACATGCCGTAAGTCTGGTGTCAGGGCCAGAGGAAACTCGTGCTAGAAACCAGCAAACTATCATTGCAGTACGCCAGCTGTTGGTCATTGAGAATTAAGTAGAATTAAATGAATGAGAAAAAAAAGACACCAAACAAGACAGAAACTGCCTCAAAATGTGAGGTAAAATTTCTAACATGGTCTTAAGAACAAGAGGTCCCATGAGCCTGCATCGCTCACCTGGTATAGATCTCTCAACTATTGCCTTATAAGTGGACTGAAATAAAGTTACAGGCAAAATATCAGTATCTTGAGTCAAATTGAGGTGGTCATTCAAAAGAACCTGTTGAAAGATTTAAACACCTATGACCTTGAAAGTTAAACAAGGACATACAGTTGAACAAATTATAGCACTTCATCCCAGAATGCAACTTGCCAAATATCGCCACCCTATACCTTTTGGTAATTGTGAAAATGAATAAAAGTTAAGGTCATTCATTTGAACAAACTTGGTAGCCCTAGCCTTCATCCCAGAATGTTACTGGCCAAAAATCATTTGATTTGTTGTGTATCCTTTTCTAGCCCACCTTCCACCCTATGAGACACTTTCTTATAAGGAAATTGTGGAAATTGAAAACCTTGCTGTAAACTCATTTGCATATTTGTTGCTTTGCATCAAATACAATTTTACCTCATGTTTCGGTTAGCTTGTAATAGTACTACTGAAAAGTATAACTCGAATCGCAATTGCAAGCAATAGCGGAAGTCACCCCTCCCCTGTAAAGTATGCAGCCATTCTGTTTTTAGCTCACCTGGCAAGTGCCAAGTGAGCTTATGCCGTGGTCCGGCTTCAATATTTTACTTTAAACAACTTCTTCTTAACAAGAGGCCCAATGGGCCTGCATCGCTCACCGGGTATTAATCTCACACTTTTAATCTTAAAAGTGGACTGAAATACAGCTACAGGCAGAATATCGGTGTTTGATTCATAAGAACATATAAAAAGATTTAAACATATGACGCCTGTGACCTTGAATGTCGAACAAGTACATTAGGTTGAAAGTGGGTCAAGGTCATTCATTTGAACAAACTTGGTAGTCCTTCATCGCAGCATGCTACGTAGGCCCGATTTCAGTACCCTGGGCCTTTTGGTTATTGAGTAGAAGTGGTTTGAAGATTTTACGACATTTGACCCTGTGACCTTAAAAGAACGTCAAGGTCATTTTCATTCTCAAACTTTGTTGGGCTCTATCTCATGAAGCCGACAGCCAAATATAATAGTTCTATACCTTTTCGTTCTTCAGAAGAAGTCGTTTAAAGTGTTTGACATAATTGACAGCTGTGACCTTGAAAGAAGGTCAAGGTCATTTTCATTCTCAAACTTTGTCAGGCTCCTACCAACGAAGCTATCACCAAAATACCATGACTCTAGGCCTGTCCATAGACAGACGACGACAGACGACGGGCGGACGACGGACACAGCGCCATGGCATAAGCTCACTAGCCCTTCGGGCAAGTGAGCTAATAACTAAAACCTCGTGATGCTGAGAATACAAGACTTCATTTGAAATAACTAAACCTTGTGATGCTGAGAATACCAGACTTCAATTGAAATAACTAAACCTTGTGATGCTGAGGATACCAGACTTTATTTGAAATAACTAAAATCTTGTGAAGCTGAGGATACCAGACTTTATTTGAAATAACTAAAACCTTGTCATGCTGACAATGCCAGACTTCATTTGAAATAACTAAATCTTGTGAAGCTGAGGATACCAGACTTCATTTGAAATAACTAAACCTTGTGAAGCTGAGGATACCAGACTTTATTTGAAATAACTAAAACCTTGTGA